>NC_091582.1:8759514-8762014 GCF_042767895.1 Penaeus vannamei
CGGGGGTGAGGTGGACGGGGAGGGGAGTTGGGACACGAGGGGGGGGGGGGTGAGGGGTTGGGACTAAGGGGGGTGGGGGGAGTGGGAAAAGAGGCTTGGGGTGAAGTGGGGCGGGGGGGGGGGGGGGGGGGGCGACGGCGCAGAAGAGAGTGGGGGTGAAGAAAGAGGATAAAAAAGCGAAAATCGTGGCCTTTGATTACGCTCTCAAGATATCGGAAACTAAAAAAGCTACTGCAGCTTTCCTTTCCTCCTTTGTGCGCAAAAAGAAAGGACGAAAGAAAGGGAGTAAAGAAGTGGTGATTAAAGCGGCGGAACAGAAAGATGCGAAAGGCGAGAAATAGGCCGAGTGCGCGGAAGCACACATGTAGGCCTAGGGAGAGAAACAGCTTCTTGAATCTAAAATAGGGTCCCCGGGCATAGTTAGCAGCGCGCACCCGTCAGCCCCGGCGCACTCCTCCCCTTCCTTTAACTTCTCTCCAGAGAACAATCTTAACATTCCCCAAATGTCTCCCGTCGCCCCTAGAACGTCCGACACAAAGCAAAAAAAAAACATTATCACCTATACATCCCCTTCCCATATTTCGTTACTCTACCTCAGCGACTCCCTTTCCTCCCGTCCTTCCTTTCTCCGCTTTTACCTCAACCCATTTAATTCTCTCGTCCGACGCTCCTTCTCTTCCTCTAAGCATGGCGGAAAAAACCCTCCTAACATTCTTCGACGGGCTCTTACGGATCTTATCCCACGCTACTAACTTCAAGGGGGAAAAAAAATCTCCGCAGCTGCAGCTTGATCTCAGCGCGAAGTACCTCCCAGGCATTTTATTCGGCTCCTCGCGCCCCGCTATCTCCGGGGCGAGGGCGAACACCCGATACTCGGACCTCGGCGCCTCCGAAGATACTCGCTCGCGCAGAAGCGTCCGTTCCTGAACACGAACGAAGAACCGCAACTCCTGAACACACACGTGCGTACTCAGGCCGGCCTCTCACCCCCGCCGCAAGCGAGCGCAAGCACGTGTGTCCGCACGCCCTCCAACAAAACCCAAGCACCGTCCAATCTGCGTTCCTACCCCCGCGTGGGCGTAAGCACAACCCCAAATCCACATGCATATGCAGGGACAGCCCGGCGTCTCTTCCCCGCACACACACGATGAGGCTATCGACCGGTCCCATAAAACTCGAACCGATAATGGGATTTCACGATCGGTCAGTCGATATAACTACTTCGTCGAAAACAAACGCTGGCAAAATAGTAAACAAATAAATGGTAAATAAGGCATTCAAGTAACGCGTTGTCACAGGCTAGAATTAAAGCTGGCATTCAGAGACAAATATTCTTTTTTCTATATAAAGTTTCATTCCACTCGGAAACGTCAAAATGATGTACCTTTACTGAACACATTTGTCAAAACATACATTATTAAAAAGAAATGTGTATCTCTGTCAAACAGATTTCTTAGATCATTTACAATTATGTTCAGCTATGTCTATTTCTGTCTCGAGTTTCGTTCTCGCAGATTTCTCACCCACCTTCTCTCTCTCCCTCTCTCTGTTTCTGTATTCTTCCCTCTCCTTCTCTCTTCCTCCCATTCTCCCTCTTCCCTCCTCTCTCCATTTCCCTTCCCTTCTACCCTCTATCTTCCTCCCAATCTCCTCTCCCTCTCCCACTTCCCCTCCCTCCCATTCCCTTCCCTCCCATTCCCCATCTCCCTCTTCCCTTCCCTCCCATTCCCCATCTCCCTCTTCCCTTCCCTCCCATTCCCCATCTCCCTCTTCCCTTCCCTCCCATTCCCCATCTCCCTCTTCCCTTCCCTCCCATTCCCCATCTCCCTCTTCCCCTCCCTCCCATTCTCCATCTCCCTCTCCCCCTCATTTTCCCATTTTCCCTCTTCCTCCCATTCTCCATCTCCCTTCCCTTCCCCCTCCCCTCCCCCCTTTCCCCCCTTCCCTTCCCCCTCCCCTCCCCCCCCTCCCCCTTCCCTTCCCCCTCCCCTCCCCCCTTTCCCCCCTTCCCTCCCCCCCCCTCGCAGCCCCGGGATCGTTACCCGGAAGTCGCCGCCAGCCGCCTGGTGGTCCCCCATATGGCTACCTGACAAATGATTCGGACAGAGCCTGAATTTCGGCCGGATAAGTTTAGTGGACTTGCATTCCTCCATTTACATTTTAACTCGATTCGGTGCGCGCGTGCGGCTGGATCGTCCCTCTTCTACGCATTTACTTATCCTATTATCCTATCCGTCTCTATTTTCTCTCTCCCTCTCTTACTCTGAATTAGCCAAGAAACGTTTCGAAATCCGAACTTCAGTATCACTAAATATCAGAGTTATCCGTCACATTACTGGCCCCAGCCGACCTTAATGCGAGGAAAAAACGGGGCACGTTACGCCATAAATCTTCTGTCATATAAAAACAAGACAATAAAAAACCCAGGTCTCTAAAATGGCCGGGACCGAAACAGCGAGGCGAGAGGCTGAGGAATCTTCACGGACGAATACTGACAAGA
>NC_091582.1:8764514-8767014 GCF_042767895.1 Penaeus vannamei
GAAGAGAAAGGGAACGGGGAAGAGGAGGAGGAGGAAGAGGAGGAAGTAGTAGTAGAAGAAGAGAGGATGAGAAGAACGAAATATATATAATGAATTAATTAAGAAAAAAAAAGGTAAAATACAATGGCGCAGTGCGAGCAAACCCCGGATAAAACAACGACAAACGAAAAAGCTTAGTCGAGAACAACAAAAGCAAAACAAACGAAGCAGGACAATAACGAGTAAATGGCAACAAAGACAGCGTTTGGGAAGAGAATCCCTGACAAATAATTCAAAAGCAAAACAGAAAACGAACAAGAGAGGCGCCGACGAATGAGGAAATAAGAGGCAAAAAGAAAGACAAACAGTAATTCCCGAGGCGACACCGACGCTGATGACGTGAGGAAATAACACGCAAAGGAACAGAAGTGTGTGTGCACGGAGGATGGAGCGAGCTTGGCGGAGGCTCAACATTTCGCCAAATATTCATTCCCTTCGAACCTCACCCACCGGCCCCCATTCTCTTTTACTTATTCTCCACCACCCCCTCTCTCTCTTTCTCTTTTTTCTCTCTCTCTCATTCTCTCTTTTTTCTCTTCCTTTTTCTCTCTCATTGTATCTTTTTTCTCCCATTCTCTATCTCTGTTTATTTACCATTTTATCCATTTTTTCTAACAGATCTCAAGTTTACCCTTGCTCCCCTTAAAGTCATTCCATCCTATTTCTTCTCTCTTCCTCATAACTGCTCCCCTCACCCCCCTCCCCTTTTACAGTCTCCTGCCCCAACCCTTGTCCCACCGCCTTGCACCCTCCGCTCCAAAAACCATCCAGGACAGAGTTCAGTAGGGTTGAAGCCAGCCCCTTAATGCGACGTAAGCATGACTACCGCCCCTCCCCCTTCCCACCTAACCCCTAACAACCCCAGTCAGCCCTCCCCTCCCCCTTCCCACCTAACCCCCAACAACCCCAGTCAGCCCTCCCCTCCCCTCCCAACGACACCCAACTAGCCCCAATCCCTACCCCTCACCCCACCCCCACCCGTCCTCCAACAACACCGTGAAAGCTAAACGAATCGTTGGGCCGTTCTCTCGCGCCGATAGAAACGCCAGCGGTGCAAATCACCCTCTCTCCTCACTCTCACTGTCTCTACCTATACAATGTCCCAGCTTCTCTCCCGCTTCCCTTCGCGTGACTGATTGGCGGGACTGGTATTAATTCGGCAAATCACAAACGGCAACAAATACAGGCAAAAGTGATTTGACAATGATAGTGTTGCTCATACTATGTATGTTGATGGAAATCTATTTCATTTGCATATTTGCAGCTATTAGCGCATTTTTTTTCAAATGAATGTTTAGGTACACAAAATGCGATTGTAACAGTATATCGGGCATTTAGTTGTGTGGTATGGTTTTAAATTTTGTTTGAAACAATTCAGTATTGTGGCTTAGTTTTAAAAAAGGCGGTACTAAAAATAACATTCCGAATCAAGAGAATGATAAAAGTAACTTACGATACTGAAGGATAAAATCTGTCGCTCAAGGCCTCTTACCTGGTTTTCATCCACCGAAACGATAGGTGGATGAAAACCACATAAGTAATACCGTACTGCAAAGCTATCCAGCCCACACTATCAAATGTTCGAATATATATAAACAAATAAACCAAATAAAGATACAGACAAAATAAATGTTACTGAACGTCCTTTCTGTCTCCGAGTATATAAGGATCGCGAGCCTAGTCAATATTTCATCAGCCCTAACACGGCCCCGACAATAAAAGATACATCCAACGCAGGTGGGAATCAATTCTTCAAATATTCAAGAGTTACGTCCAAGGAAGATGCCAGCACGCACACCCTCCTGCGCAACAGCTAACCATTTCCGGTCGCTCCTCAGTGCTCAGTGGTGTCCACGGGAACTAAATGCCTTTGAAAAAAAGCCGAAAGAGCTGATAACACCTTTTCAGCAACCCGAGAGAAGTCCCCCTCCAGTGGGTCTCGCAAGCGTTCACACTCGAAGCCACGCCAGTAACCCTGGCACGAGAGAGAAGAGGCCTACGCACTCGCTTTCCACTAGACAAAATATCCATTCCATTGGCCCTCGGACCGCCCCCTTCCCAGCCATTCCCGAGAAGAGCGACTTACTTCCTGGCAATAAGGACTCGCAACCACAAAGGACTTCGAAGTGTTCCCCTCCCACCTGCGCTCGCGAGAACACTGGCTAAAACCTCAGCCAGCCGCCAGGCCCAGCAACAGAGCCGGCATCCCACCAGCGGGTTGATGTGTGGATAATACAAAGGTTGGCAGGCAGGAAGAGGGAGGCGGTGAGAGGGAGTGGGAAGGAGAGGGGGAGCGGGTGTGGGAAGGAGAGAGGGAGCGGGTGTGGGAAGGAGACATAGAGATTAAGTGGGAGTGTGTGGAGAGAGGGAGTGGGAGTGGGAAGGAGATAGGTAGTGGGACCAGGAAGGAGAAAGAGAGGAGGAGAGGGAGTGAGATAGAGAGAGGGTGTGGAAATGGGAG
>NC_091582.1:8769514-8784514 GCF_042767895.1 Penaeus vannamei
TGATGATGAACTGGTTGTTGACAGTGGCGTTTCCATCAGAACTGACAGACGCACGCTCCTGCTGCCCGGCAATGACTTTCAGGTTCTGTATAACGGCGTTCTGACAAATTAGCCCAGTGATTCGGTTCTTCCGAAGCACCCAGTCAGGAAAACGAACCCTCCCCGACCATGACACTTGTGTGAATTCTTTCGGTACGCAACAGAATCCCTTTGCACAGATACTTTTGCGATCCAGTGTACATACATACATACATACATACATACATACACACACACACACACACACACACAAACACACACACACACAGACACACACACACACACACACACACTATATATATATATATATATATATATATATATATATATATATATATATATATATATATATTTATTTATATTTATATATATATATTTATATATATATTTATATATATATATTTATATATATATTTATATATTTATATATATATATATTATATATATATATATTTATATATATTTATATACATATATATATATATATATTTATATACGTATATATATTTATATACATATATATATTTATATACATATATATTTTCATATAGATATATATATATATATATATTTATATACATATATATATATTTATATATATATATATATTTATATATATATATATATTTATATATATATATAAATATATATATAAATATATATATATAAATATATATATATATATATATATATATAAATATATATATATATATATATATATATATATATAAATATATATATAAATATATATAAATATATATATAAATATATATAAATATATATATATATATATATATATATATATATATATATATATATATATATATTCATGTATGTGTGTACGTGCATCTATGTATACTAATATATTGGCCCAAGCTTGTGATTTGTTACATTCTTTATACTTATCTGTCAATATAATCTACCACCGTATTCATCGTATATATTGATGCGCACCCTTCCCTTTTGATTTATTAATCCTGGTCCTCCCTCCCTTCCCTAAGTCTACGGGGCGGTCCAGCCATATTTCATAACTTCAGGTTCTATAATCATTTTGTTATAAATTTCAGGTACTACAATGAACATGTTGATTTCAGGCTCTATAACCACTATGTTGATATCATGTTCTGTAATTATCATGATGATTTCAGGCTCTATAATTACCATATTAATTTTAGGCTCTATAATTATCATAATTTCAAGCTCTATAATCATGCTAATTTTAGTCTCAATAAATATCATGTTGTTAATTACAGTGTCTATAATCATCATGCTTTTAACGTCAGGATCTATAATCATGTACCTCAGTTTTGATGGCTAATATACCATAACCATATATCAAATGGTTGCCCACGCCTTTGCAATTAGCCAGGGCGGTTAACAAAGGACTGCACCTACCTAAACTAACAACGCTAATAGACATACATCTCTTTGTAAATAACAAGAAAAAAAAATACAGCATAACCACAAAACTTCTTTTCACACATCACTTCTTAGTCCCACTTTCACACTTAATCCCACTCCCTTAGTCTCGCTTGCCTCTGAGGCTAAGGTCCCCCGCTCTCTGTCAGCCTTCTAAGTAAGATTTTCCAACTCCCGTTTTCTTTGACGGTCTTCAAAGTAGTAATAATCTATCTCCCATTTTCTTTATAGGCCCTCAAAGTAACACAATCCAACTCCCATTTTCTATGTCGCTCTTCAAAGTAAGCCATTCTAACTCCCTTAGGCACGGTGTCTTCAAAGTTAGTAAGCAGTAATTAGTAACTAATCTTCTCTTCTTTTTTTCCCATTTCCCATGTGGTATATATGATGTATTACTGAAAGTTTTCCCTCCGATTTGGATATGCTCATCGCATTTTTTAGCATTATATCAATAACGACGGCGGTGATGACAGTGTTACTGATCACACCGATCACTGACGGCGATCTAATAATGGTGATGACAACTCATACCGATAAATGTAATCAAATAGTATATCGACAATAGCAATGGTCATAAATAGTAATAACTAACAATAACGACAATAGCAAACGCAACAACAATAGTGCTAGTAGTAGTAGTAGTAGTAGTAGTACCAGTAGTAGTACCAGTAGTACTAGTAGTAGTACTAGTATTAGTGCTAGTAGTAGTACTAGTAGTAGTACTAGTACTAGTAGTAGTACTAGTACTAGTAGTAGTACTAGTACTAGTAGTAGTACTAGTACTAGTAGTAGTACTAGTACTAGTAGTAGTACTAGTACTAGTAGTAGTACTAGTAGTAGTAGTAGTAGTAGTACTAGTACTAGTAGTAGTAGCAGTACTTGTAGTAGTAGTAGTAGTAGTAGTAGTAGTAGTAGTAGTAGTACTACTACTACTACTACTACTACTAAAAACAATAACAACAATAACAATAATAATACTAATAAAATGATGATAGCAATAACAATACTTCCTCTTTCCCTCTCCCTCTCTTTCTCGCTCCTTCTCCCTCTCCCTATCTTCCTCCAGGCGTGTGGATCTGCCCTGGCCCGACGCTGCCAAATATTTGTTTGCCTCAGTGTTGCGAATGTTCCCGCTTAAAGTCGAAAACCCGTAAATCGAGGACACCTTTTTTTCTTCTGTTTCGTATCCCGCTAATTCTTTCTGCTACGTTCGTGTTTGTTTATCTTTTTCCTGTTCTTCGGGACAGCATGGCACGACTCCAAAGTGGGCCTCAAGGAAGAGATTGAAGAACTGCGCGGTTAAATGTACTTGTGTTTGTACTAATATATATATATATATATATATATATATATATATATATATATATATATATATATATATATATATATATATATATATATATATATAGAGAGAGAGAGAGAGAGAGAGAGAGAGAGAGAGAGAGAGACAGACAGATAGAGAGTGAGTCTGAGTGTGTGTGTGTGAGTGTGTGTGCGCACTAGTAGAAATAATAATAAAAAAGTAAAAAAATAATAATAATAATAAAAAAATACAAATAAAAATATAAACAAATAAAATAACAAAAATAATATAACAATAATAATAAAGATGATATGAAGATAAGGATGATAACAATAACTACAATAATAATGACAATAACAATAACGGTAACAACAACAACAACAACAACAATAAGAATAACAATAACAACATGAATAATAATAATAATAATAATGACAACAAAATAAGATAACTGAACACTGAAGACATATCACCGCTCCGCCCTCCGCCCTGCACTTTAAATAAGCACAAAACTGGACTTCACAAAAAAATGTTATATCCTTATGATAAACGCTGAAACAAGAGCAGTTAACCACCAACGCCATTAGAGCTTGACGATAAAACGTGAAAGTAATGGTCGCATTTACAAAGAAAATTATGTAATTGGAATGAATGTTAGACTACAAAATATAAATCTTTGGTTGTAATCTGATTTGCAAGACTGATACAGAAAAAAAATCTATAGAATAAACAAAAAAAAAAGTAAATCTGTAAATGGATACATAAGTTGGTCAAGTAAGAGGAACACTAAAATTGAATAAAAAATGGAACAACTTGACGGCAAGAAGAACGGCCTTGATATCAAGAACCTCAACACCAACAAGAACATAACGGCGCGTCACACCAGAAGCAACCACAACCAACATAAAAAAGCAAGCTACCAACGACATCGGGAGACTTGCCAGCAATACCAGCAAGGGAATTAGAGCAACAGCAAATGCAACGAGACCAAATTGCAGAGATGACACTTTGCACGGCACGGCCTTTAGTGACGTGACGGAGGTGCCTACGTCGAACTTGCGGTCAACTCTCCTCACTTCAGCTGCTCTTCCCTGTATGCTGACCACCTTAACTTCATCTCAGCTCTGGCATCGCAGCGACATGACCCCAGCTCTGTCGCCATCCATCTCCGTTCGACTCCTCAACCTCATCAGACATCCCCGACGCTATCGCCACAAATGCGAGCCATCCATCGCGGAGTCAACCATCAGCACGTCAGGCCATCACTTTTGGATTATCTTGATGATCACATGACTATGCTATCAGTAGACGCCATCAATGCCAACGTGCATTCAGTGAGCATACCTACTTAACGTGACATATGCAACAAACTGTCAATGTTTCCACTCCTCTTTGAAAAATGTTAATCCCTCGTTAGCAGTGACGCAAACCTTCATCTGATGCACTTCTGGCCTTTGTCTTTAAATACTCACTCGCTCACAGAAACAAAAACAAAAACAAACACTCACTTATTAACCCCTTCCCTTCTTCTCCCTCTCTCTGTTTGTGTGTGTGTGTGTGTGTGTGTGTGTGTGTGTGTGTGTGTGTGTGTGTGTGTGTGTGTGTGTGTGTGTGTGTGTGTGTGTGTGTGTGTGTGTGTGAGAGAGAGAGAGAGAGAGAGAGAGAGAGAGAGAGAGAGAGAGAGAGAGAGAGAGAGAGAGAGAGAGAGAGAGAGAGAGAGAGAGAGAGCAAGCGAGAGAGAGCGCGAGAGAGAGCGAGAGAGCGAGAGAGCGAGAGCGAGAGAAAGAGAGAGAGAGAGAGAGAGAGAGAGAGAGAGAGAGAGAGAGAGAGAGAGAGAGAGAGAGAGAGAGAGAGAGAGAGAGAGAGAGAGAGATAGAGATAGAGATAGAGAGAGAGAGAGAGCGCGCGCTCGTACGCGTGCGTACCTGCGTCCTTGCCAATAAAAATGTCAATATATAACGCAGAGAGAAGAGAATTATCATCCTTTCTCGCCGTGAGTTTTAAAAAAATATTCAATTACAAAACCAATATCCAAACAAGGCCAAATGATAAAAAGTAAAAAAAATATATGATTATAGTCTATTTCTGTATAAGTAGATTACTGCTGATTCATTTATATGCTAATTTCACCTGTAGCTACGTGTTAATCATACTTAATTTAGCCCCAATCAGGTGATCGGCAACACGGCATTCGCATTTCTATTCTTATAATTCAATTCTCTGTCTGTCTGTCTCTCTCTCTCTGTCTCTCTCCCCGTTCTCCCTCTCTCTATTTTTCCTCGCTATCTCTCTGTCTCTCTCTCTCATTCTCTTCCCTCGCCATCTCTCTCTCTCTCCCTCTCCCTCCCTTCCTCTCTCACCTCCCTACTCCATTTTCTCCCTCCCTCCCTATCCCTCTCCATCTATCTCCGTTCCTTCATTCTCCTCCTCTCTTCCCCCTCCATATCACCTTCCTTCTTCCCTGCAACCTTATCTCCCTGACGTCGCGGATGATGTCTCTCGTGTACATAATAAGAACAAAAGGAGACAGAAACATGCCAGATACCACGGTGGAAAAAAGGGATCCGCCATTTTCTTGTTGGTCCGTGACAGCGCCAGTCCACCCAGAAAAGTATGTTAATCTACATCTACCTACGTTGTCTTATGCCTTCATCTTCATCTACGTCTTCATTCTCCTTTCTTGGTTGTCTTTCTCTTCGTCCTTCTTCTTTGGCCACGTTTCTCCTCCCCTCACTTATATTATCATCTTATTCATCTTTCTTCTCCCTTCCACTGGTATTCTATGCTTCTCCACTTTACTTTCGGTTATTAAATCTCCGTTGCAACATCAGTCATCATAAATCTACACCTGTGCAGTCCTCTTTCAAAGGTCTGCCATTTCCATCTCTTTCCTTTCCGCTCCTCCTCCTCCTCCTCCGTCCTCTCCTCCTCCTATTTATGTGGAACTTTTTGGACTCGGATCTTGGTTTCCTTCGTCTTGCTCCTCATACTGTATACAACTATCTCCCTTTGATTCTCTTTTGAGTACCTTCTCACACCTTCTCTTCTCCTCTCATTAACCCTATTCTATCCCCTTTGCTCTCACCGCCTCTCCCTTTTTCTTCCTTCACCACCATGACATGGCTTTCCCGGACAGCCAATCACGTA
The DNA here is from genome assembly GCF_042767895.1 of Penaeus vannamei. Lineage (NCBI taxonomy): Eukaryota > Metazoa > Arthropoda > Malacostraca > Decapoda > Penaeidae > Penaeus > Penaeus vannamei. The sequence goes on from NC_091582.1 coordinate 8,775,423, forward strand.
AAGCTACTAAACGACAAGGCAAAGTTGAGGGAGCCTCTGCCACCAAGACGACGAGGCCCGTCCCCTTGAGATAAGCCCCGACGGCAAGTGCGTTCCACTCCCTCTGTCCGACACCCTGGCTCCCTCAACCCATCCCATCTCTCTGCCAGTCTCTTTTCCTGCTCTGCTCCTCTCCTTTCCACCTCCCTTCACCTCTCATCCGATTCCTCTTCACAGGCCTCATTCCACTTTCGGGGATAAATCACGTCATGACCGCCCCTCATGCGCCACCACGGCCTTGCTCCCACGGCGCCGCCCCAACGCTCGCTAAGACCCGCCTCCAATTCCTAAAAGGGCGTCCTCTCTCCCTAGAAGCCCCGCCTCGACGCACTCAAGGGCACGGAGAAAATAGCCCCGAGACCCGCCTCCTTTGCACTCTCCCTCGTGCATAGACCCGCCCCGTTTGCTCTCCAGCCTCACCTAGCTAATTAAGCCCCACCTATGCCACCTGCCCCATCAGGTGCCGGATCCGGAACCTCAACGGCGTGAGGAGGGGGAGGGGGTTACTCCCTTCATCCCGGCAAGAGCGGTTACCTGCCTTATCAGGTGAGCCATTTGCGAAGATGTGATCAACAAGGCGATAACGATGCTATCTCGAGCTGTCGAGCGTGAGTGGGCCAGGGAGGAAGAGAGGGAGGGAGGGAGGGAGGGAGGAAGGGAGGAAGAGAGGGTCGGGAAAGGAGGGGAGGGTACAGGTGCGGCCCCCTCACATCCCCCAATCACCTTGTTGCCCTTCTTTCGGTTTATATAGGCCTACTTAAGAAAAGAATCATATGTCAGCGTAAGTAAAAGGAGGGGAGGAGGCGGCGCAGGGAGAGTCTCGGATGCAAGATAGAAAGCTAAAAATGGAGAGACAGAGAGGGGGAGGGGAAGAGAGAGAGAGAGAGGGAAGGAAGGAGAAAGAGGGGGCAGAGGTCTATGTAACAAAGAATGAGAGTAGTAGTAGTAAGACTTAGTCGTCCTTACTTGACAAAATAGATATGAAAAAGTATTACTTAAATATCATAAATAATAACAATTACCATTATAATCACTATTTCAATCATTATCTTTATCATGAATAATATTATTATGATTAGCATACAGTCATTATTTTTATTAGTATAATTTCAATATCATTATCTATGTTATTATCATAATTTTCATGATCATTGCCAGCATAATTACATCATATCACTATCATTATAATTCTTATGATGAACATTATTATTATCATTATTATTACTATCATTATTATTATTACACAATAATAATGCTAATAACAACAATAACAATAATAATAATAAATATTACCATTATTATCAGCATTCTTATACCCACTACTATCAGAAGTACCATCATCATTATCATTAAAGCAGCGCCACCAACCCAGCCCCGAAGGCAGTCCCGACGGAGCGCCAGTCCCCCGAGAGGCAAGAGCAGCTGGAAGAAAGGAAAGTCGGGAGAGCCGGGGAAGGCGCGGCGGAGGCGAGGCCGCAGCAGAAGGGCAGCCAAGGACAGGGCGTTATGGATGCTACGAGTGTCATAACTCCCGCGTAAGCTCCAGGTCCGGGCGCTGCAGTGAGGTTATGACAATATTGTCATTAGCAATCCTGTCTATAACCACTTTATCGCCCTACCTGCTGCCCCCCGCGACTCCTCCAATTTGCATAACCATCTGGCTACCTGACCTCCCTCCCTCCCTACTTCCTTCCCGCCCTCTCTCCCTCCCTGCCTGCCTCCCCCTCCGCCCCCTCGCCCCCTCGCTCCTTCGCTCCTAGAATCACCATTAAAACATGTGCCGTTTCATCATGACTTTATTGCCGTAATAAATGCCGCCACTCGACGCTCATCCTCGCCGGCCGCCCCCACTTGCTCCACCGTGATCACTTCCTTCCGTCAGCAGTCAGCAACAGTCAGCAGCGGACGCCCCCCAGCCCAACCTCGCCCCACGCTCCTTCGCCGCCTCCCCCGCCAGCACGCCCTTCGGCCTCCCGTGCCTGTCAGAGGGTGAACGACAGCCGCAGCGCCGCGACCTGTCAGAGCGGAGGCCGGAGGCGGTGGTGACGCGCCCCTCGATGACGAACATTTAGGGAATGAACGCGCACACTGGCACCGGTGGCACTGGCAGAGGCACATGCCCCGCCGGGCCAAGCATTCTGCAGGTGTGTCTGGCAATGACCGCAGGGGAGGAGGAGGGAGGGGGCGGGAGAAAGGGAGGAAACTGGTTGAAGGGAGAGATGAAAGGAAGAGGGGAATGGAATGAAAATAATACATATGATATTCGTAAAACTGGTAATGCGACAGAAAAGGGCGAGGGTGGCGAAGACAACACCGAAAAACGGAGAGCGGAGACACGGGCGAAAGAAGGCGACCACGTGCCCAAGTCGTTCACCCTTCCCTCCCCCCTCCCCCGCGCCTAAGCCCCGGGCCCGCCTCGCACAAGTTCAATATTTTGCATTTCGTTTACATCAAATCATCTCGGGCGCATCGGTTTGTTTATTGATGTTTTCATTCAGTTGAGCTCCGGGCGTTGAGGTGTCGCCCCCGCCACAGCCACATGCCCTGACAGAAGTACCACCGCGCTCTTAAAGATGCCCTTATCTGCGACGCTTATTGTTGTTGACTTTCGCCCCGAACCCGAGTTTTTCATGCCCTGCGTCACAGCTACTTTGCGTTCCATTGCCACCTGTCTCGCGTACCGCCACAGCCACCGCCGCCGCCGCCACCTGCCTCACTTACCGGCACCACCTACGCCGCCTGCCACGAGCGTTAGCGCTATCTCCCCGCTTCGTTCTCCCGAACGTTTCCGTCGGCGCCCTATCTGCAGCACCCTCCCCCTCTGCCCCTGCCCCCTGCCCCCTGCCCACTGCACACTCTCATTTCATTATTCCCTCTCGCTTTATCTGCCTCGTCCATCGACCCTCTCTTCTCCGATCCTCTACGTCTCCCCTTCTCTTCTCCTCCTTCCCTCTCCCTTTTCCCTCATTCGCCCTTCGCCATCCCCACAACTAAGAACAACTGGAAGCGAAGTTAAGAGGCCGGCGAGCCCGAGGAAGGGAGAGGAGCACGGGGTTCGGGTCAGGCAGGGGAGGTCGAGGGGGAGGTCGAGAGGGAGGTCAGGAAAGGGAGAGGAAGTGGAACTCGGGGGAAGGAGATAGGGGTGGAGGAAGCGAGAGAGCGAGGGAGGGAGGGAGGGATAGAGGGAGAGAGGGGTGCGAGTTCAGGAAGGGGAGCGTCGCCCCCAGCTATTAGCGAGATGAGAGCGGCGCATCACTGGGCCCGCCGGGGTTAGGGGACCAGGGCCCCTCTTCACAAACACGAGGGCGATAGAGGGAAGGGGAGGCCCCTTTCCTCCCCACCTTCCCCCCTCGCCCACGGTCCTACCTATGCCCGTATGAAAAAGAAGATAAGATGAACGCAAGGGGGAACAAGAAAAAAGTGTTGAGGGAACAAACGATATCACAGCAAAGATGATTATGGTGACAATGGCAGCATCATCAATGAGAAAAAAACAATAAACCAAATAACAACAAATGCAGTTTAACGGGAGCTAAGACGGCAAATGGGAGATACGGATTCGCGCACCAAGAAACGCGTATCAATTCCATACCGATGCATGTCTCCGCGCGCTCCGCCCGCGACGCCGACTCCCTCCGCCCGTCAGCAGTGAGTCAGCGACGACGCTCAGGTTTCAGCTCTCCCTTCTCATCCAGCCCTTCCTTTCTCCCGGCGCTTTCCCTTCCCCGAGATTCTCCTCTCGGGGGGTGCTGTTCCTCCCGAGATGAAAGCGAAAGTAGAGTCTCGTCGTGCAAAGCCCGACCTCTGTTCCCTTTGCTACCGAGGCGCGCCGCCGCTCCTCTGTGCGGGATCCACCTCTGGCCGCCGCTTTATGTTTGTCTCTCCACCTGTGCCTTGTTCCTCTCCGCGGAATGGCCGCCGCGGTGCAGCCACGGGCGCAGCTTTGCATTTCGCTTATTCATATCTTCATCTCTCTCTCTCCCCTTTCTCTTTCTCTTTCCCTCTTTCTCCCCCCCCCTCTCTCTCCTTTCTCTTGCTCTTGCTCCCTTTCTTTCTTTTTTCTTAGTACCGTCTCTTCCTCCTTCTTTCTCTCTCCTGTCATTTTCTCTATTTCTTTCTCTCTCTCCTTTTTCCTCTTTCTTTCTATATCTCTCCCTTCCTCCATTCCCTCTTCTCACTTTTCTGTCTCTTTTTCTACCTCCCTCCCTTCACCTATCCTTCCCCCTTCCTTTTCCTTCAGCTTTAGCCACATGAACCTAACCTAACCCAACCCAACCCTCTCGCTTCTACATCCCTCGTACCCTCGCCTCCCTTCCCCTTTCCCTTCCCTCCCTCATTTCTCCTTTCCCTTTCTCCCCCTCCCATCACTTCTCCTTTCCCTTCCCTCCCCTCCTATCACTTCTCCTTTCCCTTCCCCTCCTCTCTTTCCTCCTTTCCCTTCCCTCCCTCCCATCACTTCTCCTTCCCCTCCTTTCTCCTTTCCCTTCCCTCCCTTCATTTCTACTTTCTCTCCCCCCCTCTCCTTCCCTCACCTCTCCTTTCCCTCACCTCGCCTTTCCCTCACCTCCCCTCCTTCCTCCTTCCCCTTCCTTCCCCTCCCCTCTCCCTTCCGCCAGACATCCAGGCGTGAAAAGCATCACCCCGGAATGCCTCCCCAACCCCCCCTCCCCTCCCCCGCCCCTTAGATGCCCAGTCCATCCGGGCATCGAAAGGAAAGCCTAAGCACAGGGTTCCTCTGCAGGATGCAAGAGACACGGCAAAGTGGCGGCGGCAACACTGCTACAATTCCCCCCCCCCCCTACAATCGTCCCATGTCTCGTTTTCCTCCCTCCCTTTCTTCCGATCAGTTTATTCCCCTCTCCTTTCACCCCTTCTTTCCTTGTCCCCTTCTTATACTTCATCTCCCATCATTCTCCTCTGCCTCCTATATTTCTCCTCTCTCCCACTTCCCTCTTTCTCTCACCTCGCCCCTCCCATCTGCTATCCCCTCCCCCCTCATTTCCACCACCACCCGCAACCTCCCTCTCCTCTCATCCAATCCCCCCACCATCCCTCTCCCTTCACCCAGCAACCAAACCATGTCCTCAATCACCTTGCCCCGCCCCAAGACACGCCCCCTTGGCTCCACGTGCCCGCCCCGCACTGCCCACTGCTTACCTGGGCAAGGACCGCGCGAACTGCACTGCCACGTACCTGGGGAGAAACAACACTAATCGTTTTGCAACAATAAACATAAACATAAAAGTAATAAAATAGTTATAGTAAAACGAGATTAACAAATAATATTAAGAAAAAAATCTTTAATGGTATCCATGGCAAATACAAAAACAACAATGATCATCAGAAACGGTAAAAACCTACAAAAAAGACAAAAAAGGCCCTAGCATATATTACAAAGTATAACAGTCATCCCTAAGAACTAAATAACGATATCACTGCCAATAAGTACTAAATTCAAGTAGCAAGTCGCAAGAACACCGATATGATTACCACTAAAAAAGCGTAACGAGTCAAATAAATGAATAAATAAATATAAAAATCTGAGAAGCTGAGTCACGGAAAGATGGGTGAGGATGAGGCTCCGCTCCTGCAGGATATTGGATATTGATGCGACGAGTAACATCTCCGGAAGATGGGTAAAGTCCGGTAAAAGATCCAGGATGGGTTGGGGTCGGGGGTGGTTAGGGGGTGGTTAGAGGGGGGGGGGGGGGGGCGACGGAACAAGACTCTTCATAGGATATCGGAAAAAGAGACCATCCATTTATCCTCCCTTATATCTAGACCTGTCGTGTTATCGCACGTGTATGAGAGTTCTGAATTCTCATACATTTTTTTCTCAAACATTTTTTTTTCTTTTCCTGCTTCAGACAAGGAACGACGTATATTTAATTCACACCCGCCGTAGAACATCACGTTCACACACCGACAGGCACACGTCATGACCGTACACATGCGTACGCACACACACACGCAACTACACACATACACGATAATACATTTCACAATCATACTTCACACGATACCGAACGGATGACGTCACCATTTGCGATAGTGTGGCCACCACTCAAAATGAAATCTTATCTTGAAGATCAGATTCACAAAGCTTTCACTAACAATCTTATCGCCGATTATGAAACCACAAAATAAATAACTCCAGTCCTACCTGATCTCTTACCCCTTATCGCATTTTATCTCACGACAGAGATATCAATCTACTCCCGAGACACTCCATCGACATTCGGAAACACACGTCCATTCACGCATCCACAATTAACCAAGCTTAAAATAACAATCGCACGGAATTAACTATATTTCAGTATACCAAACGATCAATTTACGTTTACCATTTTCTATGACACTCAACCCCGGGCGAGTGTGGCCGGACGGGACAGCCGCGGACGGTGAAAAAAAATATGTTCCAACGTTTCTTATTTGGGGTGAATAAGGTAAACACCACGTGCAAAGGAAAATAAATGGAGGAGGAGGAGGAGGAGGAGGAGGAGGAGGAGGAGGAGGAGGAGGAGGAGGGAGAAGAGGAGGCAAAGGAGGGGGGAGGAGGAGGAGGAGAAGGACGGAGAGGATGAGGATGAGGAGGAAAAGGACGGAGAAGATGATGATGATGATGATGATGATGATTGATGATGATGATGATGATGATGATGATGATGATGATGATGATGATGATGATGATGATGATGATGATGATGATGGAGGATAAAGAGGAAGAGGGGGGATCAATAGTAGGAGGTGGTGGATGATGAGGAGCAGCAGCAAGAGGAAGAAGAGGAAACAGAGGAAGAGGAGGAAGAAAAGGAAGAAGACGAAGATGAAGAGATAGAATAAAAGAAAGACGAAGAAGAAAAAAAATAGCAAGGAGGAAAAGAGAAAAGGGAGGAGGAAAAAGAAAAAATGAATGAAAGAAAATGCGTCGGCATATAAATATCATATTTTTGTATTTTTCGTCTGTCCTTCACATAATACCAAGAAAAGAACTGAAAATGGAAAACATGTGAACAAATACGAAAAGGCAAGAAGAAGAAAGCGTAAAAAAGATAAAAGAAAGTGAGGAAAGAAAAAAAAAAAAAGCAGAAGGAGGGAAGGAGGGACGGAGGCGAAGCAGCTGGCGCCTCCCACCCCCCACCCCCCACCCCCCTTCGCCCGTCTTGGATATTGGGATTATCGGCACACCTGTCGCGGGATTACTGGTACAACCGGTGTGGGATTACCTTCGCCCCGGCCCTTGCGCGGATTACGGCCACGACACTTGGCGGACGTATTTTATCATTATTCTTTATCGGCGCAGAATCCACAAAACCCCGGATCACTCTCGCCTCTGCTTCATCATTTCTAACAACTCGCACTCTGTCTCGGTTTCTTTTCCATGACAATGAACAATATTCGTGAAATAAAACCTAATCTAAAATCTAATCTAATCGTACGTTCGTTTTTTTTTTTTTTTTTTTTTTTTTTTTTTTTGGGGGGGGGGTTGTTTTCATGCACAACCTTGTTACCTTTTCATTCCGGATGGTTGAGAGACTCCTCGAGTGAGCAAACTTCATTCCAGGTTTACATTTAGTTTCGCGTCTATTATTCAAAATATATTAATTCTAGTTAATGGTATACATAATTTCATATTATTAAGTCAGTTAATTAATGTTAGTTACATTAGACATTGCATTATCTTATACTAAGAATCTGTACATATTCAGCATTACCTTTTCAAATTTAAATTCATGCACCCTTTGAACAATACTGTGTAACCCCAATCAATAACTTTCATTTTCGTTATCGTGTGATTTTACAGAAGAAAAATAATATTCAACTTACCTTTCCCTTTTCCACCTTTAAACAAGAGACTAGGAGAAAACACCAAGATTTATTTATAGCGGGAACGTGTTGTATTGTGTTCTAAAACAAAGACGCGCGCGCGTGCCTACATACACACACCAACACCCACCCACCCACCTACACACACACGCACACACCGAAAGAAAAAGAGTAAATAGAGAGAGAAAGAGAGGGAGAGAGAGAGAGAGAGAGAGAGAGAGAGAGAGAGAGAGAGAGAGAGAGAGAGAGAGAGAGAGAGAGAGAGAGAGAGAGAGAGAGAGAGAGAGAGAGAAGAGAGAGAGAAGAGAGAGAGAAGAGAGAGAGAAGAGAGAGAGAAGAGAGAGAGAAGAGAGAGAGAAGAGAGAGAGAAGAGAGAGAGAAGAGAGAGAAGAGAAAGAGAGAGATAGATAGAGAGAGAGAGAGAGAAATAAAGAGAGAGAAAGAGAGAGAGAGAGTAAATACACCGGAGTGAAATGTTGGGAGTAAAACGGTTCTAGGGGATTCACTTAACAATCGTTGGCGTGTTACTCATGGGACACGCTGGCTGACTCGTAGATTAGGCCCGGAAGGGGAAGGAGAGATGGAGGAGAGGGAAGGAGAAGGAGGGAAAGGAGAGAGATGGAGAGAAAGATGGAAGGAAGGGGGGGAGATGGAGGAAAAAGATGGAAGAAAGGGATGGAGATGGAGGAAAAAGATGGAAGAAAGGGAGGGAGATGGAAAAACGGATGGAAGGGAGGGAGGGAGATGGAGAAGGATAAAGGGAAGGGTAGGAGAGATGGAGGAAGGAATGGAAGCTGGGGAGGGAGGATTACAGCAACGCTTCACACGAACCATTCCAGGATCCATTTTTCTTCCTCCCAGACGACACTGAAGGTTACAAAGTATACATCTGAGGAGGGATTCTTGTCATGCGCTCCACGCTAAGTGTCAAATCCCCCCCCCCCCCCCTCTCGCACACTCCCCAGAAGAATCCCCCGAATTTACCCACCCGGATTAAAACCGCAAGAATCAACCTTCTTTCCCCGCCCAAATCGCCCAACACTTTACCATTCAAGGAAATTCAAGGAATCCTAAAAGTAAATCCTCGAATCACGGTAACGGTAATAAAACGAAAAAGCCGCTGCAGGTTACCGCAATCGCCATGGGAGAATATTACCGGGGATTACTGTCCGGGATTACCGCAAATATTGCAAGGGGAGGAGGATCTGCGCCGCCGATCCCACAGC
>NC_091582.1:8789514-8799514 GCF_042767895.1 Penaeus vannamei
CTCCCTCCTCCTCCTTCTACTTCTCTCACATCTTTCTGTTTCACATCTTGGTCTCTCTTTCTTCCTTGCACTTTCTCCTTCCCCCTTTTTTCCTTCTCCTACACTGAGCCCTCCCCCTTTCCTCCCTCCCTCTCTTTCCGAGCCCTCCTCCTCTCTTCTTCTGTTTTCCTCCGCCCTTCACCTATTCCTTCCCACCTCGCCCTTCCTTTGCTTAATTTCCTCCTTCTCCCGCCTCTATTCTCCCCACTCTCCCTCTTATCTGCTTCGCCCTACCCCTTTTTTCCTTCCTCGCTCCTCTTCGCTCTGCCTCCCCTTCCCTTCTTCCTCCACCTCCTTCACTTGGTCCTTCCCCCTTTCTCCGCCCCCCCCCCCCCCATCGCCACACATCGGCGAGGCTCTCAACACTTTCATTTGGTCGCGGGATCGATAGCAATGATAAAAGATGGCGAGATGTCAGAGGGGGGGGGGGGGGGAGTTACATTCCGATAATGCTCTCCCTCCCTCTTGCGGAGCCTAGACTTCATTTCCTCCCAACAGGATATTAAACTCTTGCGTCGCTATCACTCTAACTCGCCCTTCTCCCCTCCTCCCCCTCCTCTGCCCTTCCTTCCCTTTCTCCTCCACCCCCTCCCTGCGCTTCCTTCCCCTCCTCCTCCCTCCCACCCCCTGCCTTTCCTTCCCCTCCTACTCCCTCCCTGCCCTTCCTTCCCATTCTCCCTTCCCCATGCATCGACTCCCTTCTCTTCCCCTCCCCCTCCTCCTATCCCTCTTCCTCCCTCCTTAACCCTTATTCTCATCCGTCACGTCTCTCTTACTCATTTATTCATCCTTCTTCCATTTCCGCTTTCCTCTCTTTTTCTGTACGCTTGGTCTTATTCTAATCTCTCTTATTTTCTTTTCTTTTTCATTTTTCCCTTTCTCGTTTATCACCCGACTCCTCTTCGTCTCCCCCGTCTCTCCGTTTTCTTTCCTCACATCACCTATCCCCATCCTTTCATCACGGGTAAAGGATAATTCTTATCGCTAACTTCAATTCTCACTTTTATCATTCGATCTCGTTTTTTATCAGTATTTCTCTCTCCTCGTCTTCCGTTATTTAATTCTCCCAGTTCCCTGTGTTTTCGTTTTCTGCCTGATCCGTTTTCACTCCCTTCAAACATTGGATTTTATTTTCGTATTTTTCCCGCCTTTTTCTTATCCGTCCTTACGCTCATCCGGCGCACTTTAAGGCAAACGCCACAATCTGAAACGATAACATGTTTACACCCACTTCCCTTGTCTTATCAGTCTCTAACGTCTTTATCACACTGTCTTGTGCATCACTTCCAATGCCAATCATAATAATTCTCCCCTCTCTTACCCTCCTTCCCTCCCCCCTTCTCAACTTTACTCTCCCCCTCCCTCCCCCCCTCTTCCTACCTTCACCCTCCCTCCCATCCTTCTTTGCCCTCTCTTCCTCCCTCCTCCTCCTCCTCCTCTCTGCCCTCCCTCCCTCCCTCCCTTCCTCCCTCTCCTCCTCTCCCTCTCTCCTTCTTCCTACCTTCACCCCCCTATCCTCCTCCCTACCCCTCTTTCCCTCCTCCGCCCTCCCTGCATATGAAGATTCTATTAAATGGCCTTAAACTGCCAGCTATGCATATTCCACCATTAATTTCGTCTAATAAGCTTAATCGGACCCACAATTTTGAGAGAGGAGTCCTCTGACGGCATATCAAGATCCCTGGATATGCTTCGTCCCGGCGATGGCGTGCCCGAGGCGTCGCGGGTGTGTTTGTTTACTCTTCTACTTACGGGCCCCCATTTATTTTCTCTTACTTTTTTATATCATCTATCATAGCGGGATAAAATCTGCCTTGTTTGCCTGGTTCACGAAACCATTATAATCAAACATATGCACATACAAAGACATTTTAAAATATTCAAATACATTCATGGAAATATATACATAATAAAGAATGATGCGTTTGGTGGTATTAGCAGTTGTGTACATATTCTTAAACATTTACGTGAAACATAAAAAGGAAATCAGACCAAGGGAGTTGTGTGAAACGCACCAATGTAATTAGTAACACCAAGAAAGAATAAATCACTTTTTCCTATAGAATCATAAACAGATGACAGCCTGTAGGCCTACGTCCCTCCGTATCAGTGGGAAGCGATGCAGGTTCCCTCTCAGCACCCAATCCTTTTTTATCGTTCCAAGACACTAAGTGGTGCTAACAATAACGAGGCATGCAAAAAAGTAGAGCAAGTATGATAACATTAATCAAAATAGTATGTGTCAACATCAATCACCTAACAATAAATCAAGGAAAGACGACAGAAAGGAGAGAGGGAAGCAATGAGACGGAGGAGGAACAAGACCTAGAAAAATACGGGAGAAGTAGGAGGCGGAGACGCCGAGGGATCCTGAAACACGCGGCTCTTAAAGTTTGTCACGGGCTTCACCAGCAGAGAAGCTGCTTAGTTCTCACGTTTCTCCAGATCGATGAAGTCCTCCAAGTGTGTAATCGGCCAGAAGGGTCCAGGCTGCCCCTTCCCTCTCCTCCTTCCTGCCCCTCCCTTCCCCCCTTTCCCCCCTTCCCTCTCCTATCCTCTCTTCTGCCCTCCCTTTACTCCATTTCCCCATTCCCTCTGCCCTGCCCTTCCTTTTCTCCCTTTCCCTTTTCCCTTACCACTCCTCTCTCTTGCCCTTCATTTCCTCTCTTCCCCTTTCCCCTCTCCACTCCTCTCCTGCCTTTCCTTTACTCCCTTCCCTCTACCCTCTCCTTTCTTCTACCCCTACTTTACTACTTTCACTCTCTATCCTGTCCTTCCTGATCTCTTTCCTTCATCGTTCTCCTTACCCATTCCACGTCCTTACCACCTCCGTCTTCGTCTCCGTCTACATTTCCTCAACCTTCTCGTCTCTGCCTCTCCACTTCTTCCTACTACCATTCCTACTTTATCCCATTTCCCTAAATTCTTGTTCTTTCTTCAATTCGCATGTCTTTTATATCTTTTTTACATCTTTCTATAAATAACAAAATCAATATATAAATAAAGAACGCACACGCACAAATCCGCACTTAAAATTGACATCCGTCTTGACAAGATGGGCAGGGAGGGAGAAGGAGGGAGGGGGGAGAGGGGGGAGAGGGGGGAGAGGAGAGAGAGAGGAGGAGAGAGAGAGGAGAGAGAGAGGAGAGAGAAGAGAGAGAGAGAGAGAGAGAGAAGGAGAGAGAGAGAGAGTGAGAGAGAGAGAGAGAGAGAGAGAGGAGAGAAAGAAAGAAAGAGAGAGAGAGAGGAGAGAGAAAGAAAGAAAGAAAGAAAGAGAGAGGAGAGAAAGAAAGAGAGAGAGAGGAGAGAAAGAAAGAGAGAAAGAGAAAGAGAGAGAGAGACCAGCTCGAGGTAAAGGCTTATTTGGATATTGCTATGGATGGAGCAGGGCGGCGGGGTGGGTGGGGTTGAGCGGGGCGGGTGAGGGGTTGACCCTGTGCGGCAGAGCTCAGTGCCCTTGACCATCAGTGTGGCGAATGTTGACATATTATTCCACGCGGCAGAGAGGTTCTTTGGAGCTGGATAATAACTTGTATTGTGGGGAGATCCGAGAGAAAGTGGAGTGGGAGTAAAGGAGGGGTGGAGTTGGGGAAGGAATGGGGGTACAGGAGGAGGGGTGAGGTGGGGAGGAATGGTGTAAAGGAGGAAGGATGGAGTGGGTGTAAAGGAGGAGGGGTGGAGTGGGGGTACAGGAGGAGGGGTGGAGTGGGGGTACAGGAGGAGGGGTGGAGTGGGGGTACAGGTGGAGGAGTGGAGTGGGGGAGGAACGGGGGTACAGGGGGAGGGGTGAAGTGGGGAGTAAAGGAAGAGTTGAAGTGGAGGGAGGTGGGAAATGGGAGGAGACCTCCATGAGGGAAGAGAGGAGGAGGAGTGAATGTGAATAGCAGGGGGAGGAAGGCCACAGACGGATGATAAAGAACAGGGATGGAAGGGAGGGTGATAAGGGTCAGAACAGAAGTGAACGGATAAAAAAAAGAAGAAAAAAAAAACGCAGTATCGAAAAAAATATACATAACAGATTTAAAAAAACTTGTATGTGACGTAAAAGAGCAACACGAGGAAGAAACAAAACGAGATAAAACAGAAATGCAAATAAAGGAATTAAGAAAATGGTACTTCGCGTACAGAAAAAAACAAGAAACGGAGCAAATGAAACGAGAGCAGGAGAGACAGATGAGGAAAAAGAGAAAGATGAAGCAGAGCTGTAATATCGGGGCCCAAACAAGAGCTTTGGGAGGAAGGAAGGGGGAGGTGGAGGATGAGGAGGAGGAGGGGATGATGATGAGGAAAACTAAGAGGTGAAGGAGGAGGGGGAAGATGAGGTTGGGGAGGGGAGGAGGAGGGGATGATGATAATGATGATGAGGGGGAAGGAGGAAGAGGAGGAGAGAGAGGGGGAGGAGGAAAAGAAGGAGGGGAGGAGGGGGATGAGGACGGGTGGAGTAGGAGGAGGAGGACGGGTGGAGTAGGAGGAGGAGGAGGGGTGGAGTAGGAGGAGGGGGGAGGAGAGAGAGAGGGGGAGAGGGGGAGGAGAGGATATAGAGAGGAGAAGAAGGGGAGGAGAGGAGAGCGAGGGGGGAGAAAACTCATTTCATTAATTGGTAGTTTTGTTCTGGTGGAAGATTTTTCTTCCCTTTCAGCTTTTGGTCCTCCTCGTCAGCCATTATTCTTGTTGCCTCTCGCCCCCCTCCTTTCTCTCCATTTCTTTTATTTTTTCCCTTTCTTTTCTTCGGCTAGTCATTATTTTGTTTCCTTTCTTTGGGCCACTCCATCTGTTCCTGCTTTTTATATTTTTTCCCCCGTGGCTTATTCTCCGTCCTTTCTTTCCATCCTCCTCCCCCATATTCTCTCTTAGAATTACATTAATATATTCATTAGCCTCCGTATCACAACGCTACTTGCCGCAGTACCTCATTGTGATCATGAATAACATTCCGTTTCCCTATCATTATACACGGAATGGCCTTGCATTTTTCATAGCTTCTCTATCCATTTGCATATCCATTTTAAATCTGGGACGAACAAACGCAACATCAAAGATAAGTGGGCTCAACAGGTAGGTATTTCTCTCGTTAATCCGACACACTCTCAGACAGTTATCTATTCCGACGCACCAACAACGAGGGCCGCGTGTCAATCCTGCCGAGGAAAATCGTATATATATATCATTTAATCATCGCCGTCAGTCCGTGTCATCAGCATCCGTGATTTCGCATCCGTCCGCGAGAAGTCCACCTCCGAAGTCCACCTCTGAAGTCCACCTCCGCAACAAGAAGAAGAAGAAGATGTTTCCGAGGCACGCAGGGCTCCGGGCACTCTGAGAATCCCAAGTGTCTCGGTTGCATATTTGTCCTCGAGCGACAGTGCCAGTTGAAGTGTCAGGCGGGGAAGACTGTTTTTTCCAAAGATTCATTCGTATCATATTTATACATATCTTATTTAATCACTATCTGTGTGTATATTTCCCTACGTACTAATACAACTATTGCGTACTATTTTTTCTTTCTAAATACTGAAAATTTGAGAGGAGTATTGCAGCGTGGACCTTTCCTATCCCTCCTTCCCTTTCCCTTCTTTCTTTCCTTTCTCTTCCTCGCTTCTTCACTCTTTCTCCCTCTTTCTTTTATCAAACCTTTACTGAGCCTCCGTCTGTACTCCCCCCTCCGCCCCCCGTCTCGCCGCCCCCCGTTTTCCCTCAGGCCCTGTCTCGTTCCGCCCGCTGCGAGCCTCCCCTCCTCGCCCGGCACTTCCTCCGCCTTCCCACCTCCCTCAGGTAGGCGGGACATCACCTCCGCTGTTGACAGCCCCCTCCCTCGCCCCCGCCGCCTCCCCCGGCGCATATCTCGGGGACACCGGCACTATGCCTCCTCGTCGGCCTCCTTTCATAAGCAGCGCTATTGTCTGGCTCTTTCCTCCTCCTCCTCCTTATCCACCACCTCCTCCTCCTCCTCCTCGCTTTTGGTTTATTCTTACTTTTTCGGTTCCATCGGTTGTCTGCCTGACAGTCTATCCTCGCCCGCAAACGTAGACAGACACATATATATTCCATCTCTTTACTTGTATAAGTATCTCCTTATGCTCACTCACTCTCCGAGCTAGCAAGCGAGGGACGAGGGGAGGGAAGAGGAGGGAAGCAGGGATGGAGAGATAAACTAACAGATGGATATATGAATGGATGAACGGATGAATGACTGAGAAAGAGAGAGGGGAAGGGTGGAGGGGGAAGAGAGAGGGGGAGGCTGAAGGTGTGTGTGTGTGTGTGTGTGTGTGTGTGTGTGTGTGTGTGTGTGTGTGTGTGTGTGTGTGTGTGTGTGTGTGTGTGTGTGTGTGTGTGTGTGTGTGTGTGTGTGTGTCTGTGTGTGTGTCTGTGTGTGTGTCTGTGTGTGTGTGTCTGTGTGTGTGTCTGTGTGTGTGTGTGTGTCTGTCTGTCTGTCTGTGAGAATAACATTTGGTTTATCGACAGTTGGTCAAGAACGCCGCTTCCCCGCATTTCCGGCCTGGCACTCACACACCTGTTCCTTCCATCTTACATCAACTTTCTGCAGCGTCCTGTTTCACGCAATGCCAATGCCAATATTAGTGACAACAGCGCCGGCCAGTTGCATTATCTAAAATATTTGTTTTAGATGTGCGGCACTAACAGTATCTATTTACCTTCTGCGGGCGGAATATCTTGACAACAGCCCCTGTCATTTCTTGTTCCGCCCTTCATTTGGTCATTTCTCTCCCTGTTTGGATTTTATTTTCTTGTATTTTTCTAGTTTTCCCGAAGTCTTCCTCTATGGCTAGTTCCCTGTAATCCTTCAATCACCACAGCATACTCCTTTCACCATTTTGTCCTCGCCGAGTTTCTTTTCATCATCTATTTCATGCTCTCCTTTTCCACTTTCCATACCACCATCACCCCACGATTTTATTTTTTCCCTCTGTTCTCCTTCTATCTAATATCTTCCTTTAATATTCTTTCAACTTTCTATCTCCCTTTCCCTTCCATCTCTTTATCACTACTACTCTCTCTTTTTTTCCTCTCCTTTTACCTCAATGTTCAGCTTACCCTCAACTTCCACCTTATCTCTCCTCTCTCCCTTTCCCTACATCTCATCCCTCTTTTCCCTTCCCTTCATTCCATATCCTTTCTCTCGTATTCCTTTACTTTACCTTTCATCTCCCTTTCCTTCCCTTCCTCCATGCCTCCCCTCCCTCCATCCTTCCCCTCTCCCCTCTCATCCCCCCAACATGTCATCTCAGCAACATCCCCTTCGCTCCCCCCCCCCTCGCCCTACTCCCCCACTCCCTCATCGACACTGATACTCAATATTAAGTGGACCGGGATAACGACAAAGAGGGGAGGGGGAGGGGGAGGGGAGGAATGGAGCAGGGAAACCATGAGATGGGACACGAGACATGTTTTACGAAGATATCTTATCGAAGAAAGAGAAGGATGTCGAGGAGGCGAGAGGGGAGGGGGGGGGGAGGAAATTAGAGGGGGATGTCTAGAATGGAGGAGAGAGAGGGAAAAGGAAGGAGGAATTGAAGCGGGGAGAATATCGAGGAAGAGGGGAGTGGTGGGTGGGAGAGGAGGAGCAGAAAAGGTAGTGACAAGAGGAGGATATCGAAGATACGTGAGAGAGGAGCAGGAGGGGACGGGGGAGGGGGGAAGAGAGCGGAAAGAGGAAAAGGAGTGGGAGGGGGAGCAGGAAGGGGAAAGGGAGAGGGGGGAGCGGGAAAGGGGAAGGGGAAAGGGGAGGGGGAGGGAGAGCGGGAAGGGGAAGGGGGAAAGGGGTGGAGGGAGAGCAAAGCGGAAGTGATAGAGGTAGGATATCCAGAGGAAAGAAGAGGCTGAAAAATGTCGGAGGAGGGAATAGGGGAGAGGAGGAGATAAAGGGGAAGGAGAGGAGAGAGGCAAGGGAGAAGGAAGAAAAGGAGGGAAGACATCGATAAACGGGGAGAGGGATCGGGGGTGGGAAAGAGGGAGGAGAGAAGAGACAGAGGGGGGAGGTGACAGCTATACCGATACCGGCGAGCTCCTCCTCACAGAGGGAGAGAAATGACATGGGAGGAAGGGGAGGCAGAGAAAAGGGGGGCGAGGAGAAACGGCGGAACGAAAGGGCAGGAAATGGAGGCTGCAGGACCGTGAGAGGGGGAGGAAGGGACAAGGGCAGAGGGGAACAACGTGGGGAAGGGGGGAGGAGAGGCCAAAAAATTCGACTGTACGCGATATGGACGTAAATGGACGTGCCCTGAGAGGTAGGGAAAGAGGATAAAGGTGGGGGGGGGACACCTGGAATTGGAGTGCGGGGACAGGTGAAACAAGGAGAAAATGGGGCAAGAAAGGCGGAAGGAAAGGAATGGAAGGGGCGGGACAGGGAGGGAGGAAGGCAGAAAAGAGAGAGAGATAGAGATAGATAGATAGATAGATAGATAGATAGAGAGAGAGAGAGAGAGAGGGAGAGAGAGGGAGAGAGAGAGAGAGATGAGAGAGAGAGAGAGAGAGAGAGAGAGAGAGAGAGAGAGAGAGAGAGCAAGATGGGGAGGGAGAGAGAAGGAGGGAGATGGAGAGAGAAAGGGGAGAGAGAGAGAGAGAGAGAGAGAGAGAGAGAGAGAGAGAGAGAGAGAGAGAAGCGAGAGAGAGAGAGAGAAGCGAGAGAGAGAGAGAAGCGAGAGAAAGAGAGAAAGAAAGAGAGAAAGAGAGCGAGCGAGAGACAGCAAGAGAGAAAGAAAAAGAGAAAGAGAAAGAGAAAGAGAAAGAGAAAGAAAAAGAGAAAGAGAAAGAGAAATAGAAAGAGAAAGAGAAAGAGCGAGAGAAATGCATGTCTCCTTCATCATCGTACCCGCCCCCCCCCCCCTCCCTCTATCCTTCAACGGCGACCCACCACATTACCTTGACCTTGCAGCCCCGCGAGAGGAAACCTCCGCCGTCGCCGCAGCTAGTTAATTAAGCTCACCTGAGACGTACGTACCTGTGAGAAAAGAGAAACACATTATTACCTGTCAACGGCCACATTTCCGCACACACACACTGCCGACGCGACTCGCTGCATCTTGAACTGCAGCAAGGCACGTTAAGTCGTCCCTTTCTTCTTCTTCTTCTCCTCCTCCTTCTCTTTCTCCTCCTCTTCTTTTTCTTCTTCTTCCTCCTCCTCCTCATCCCTCTTCCTCCTCCTCATCATCTCTCTTCCTCCTCCTCCTCCTCCTTTCTCCCCAGTCTCTCCCTCCTTGCTTACTTCTTCCCGTTTTCTCTTTTAATTTTCCTGGTAAGACTCCCTGCTATTCTATTTCGCTTCTGCATTTTCTTCATAGCGCTATCACTTTTCTACTCAAACTAATCGCCTTCAAGTCCTTCTCAAATTGCATCTTCTCTTTTTATCAACTCTCACTTTCCATCTCTTTTTTTCCTCTGCCGCTGCTCTATTTAGTGTTTTATATTTTCATGTCCTGTATAAACATCGTATGTGCGCTATCGTTTTTTTAGTGTTTGTGTGTGAGTGTGTGTACGTGCGTGCGTGTGTGAGCGCGAGCGTTTGTGTGCCTATGTATATGTGAGTGGTGTATAAATGTACAGCGAATAAAACATAACACACAATAAACATTTAATCTACTCTCATCAAATATCCGGTAATCGAGAGAAAATTAAGAGAAAACAAGCTCTTCACCTTAGAACTCTACGGATAAAACACGCCAACGAATAATTAAAAAATATAAAATATATGCCTATCATACTTACACGGCCAATCATTGTCTACTCCGCTGTCTAATATTATCTAATTCCACGTTCTTCTCTCCATCCCTGCTAAAAGTACACCAAATTCTTAACGAGGCCGCTTCCATGTATCAACTTCATTACATCAAACCGCCACTTTCAGACATCCACAAATATTAGACCGCATTCCCTATCTGTTTGAACCGCACAGTCTTCTCCGATTCCCAGTGGACGTGGATGTGACAGCAAGATCATAATCATA
>NC_091582.1:8824514-8834514 GCF_042767895.1 Penaeus vannamei
GGGGAGAAAAGTAGAGGAGAATGAAGTGAGAGAGAGGGGAAATAGGAGACAGAGAATGAAAAGGAGGAAGAGGGGGAAGAGGAAAGAGAGAGAATGAAAGGGAGGGCAGGGGGAAGAGGGGGGAGATAACGTAGAAAGGGGAGAAATGGGAGAAAGCCAAGAAAGGAAGGGAGCGGGAAAAGTGGAGTATCAAAAGGAAGAGGAGAGAGTGGCAGGAGAGAGAGAAAAGCGTAGACGAGGAAGAAATACTGAACAAAATGGGTAAAGGGAGGAGAGAGCCGTATAAATCCTTAAAAATGCGAAAATGACAAAAATATCAAAGATGAAAGTAGGAAAGGAGACTTATGAAGAAAGACAAAAAGTACGAGAACATTGTGCAACATTAAAAAAATACAGAAAGAACTGCTATAAATTCTGCGGACAAAAGCTATACGAAAGAGTACGAAGAAAATGGAGATGAAACAAAATGACAGCCAAGAGCCAAACAAGCAGAAACAGAAGGGGAAAAAATGCATGAAAATGAAAGAGAAAACAGTACAAGAAAAAAAACAGGGCAAGTGAAAGGAAACAAACGTAAAATCAAATAAAAGAAAAAGGAGGAAGAAGAGAAATACTGAAAGAAAAATGAAGAAAGAGTATTTGACAAAGCAAAAAGCAAGGAAGGATAAGGTGAGGAGTCCAGCGTCGGAGGAGGAGGGAGGAGGAAAGAAGGGGAGGGAGGAGGAGAGGCAAAAGGGAGGAGAGAGGAAGGAGGAGGGAGAAGGAGAAAGGAGGGCGAACGAAAAGCAAGGGGGAGCAGGAGGAATGGGATGGAGGAGGAAGAGGAGGAGGAAAAGGAGGAAGAAAAAGAAGAAGAAGAAGAGGAGGAGGATCGACTTTAGGAAGGAGATTTGAGGAAGGCAGCGCCACCGACGGATCCCTGAAGGACTCCCGCCAGATCGACACGCGGATTACGTCGAATACTGCGATACCGCAAGTTTGAGAAATCCCCCGAAATCCCTGTAAATCCCAATAACGGCGCCTTTCATCGTCATTCAATTATTTAGTCTGGAGGAGAGGGAGGGGGGATTGCGGGTTAAGAGGGAACGGAAGAGGAGCTGGAGGAGGAGGATAGAAATAAAGGAGAAGATGAAGAAGGAGGCAAAGGATGAAGGGTAATGGAAGAAGCAGTGAAGTTAAAAGACCAAGGAAAATAAAGTGATAAGAAACGAATGGAATTGAAGAGTAAAAATACGTATAAGAGAAGAAAGTGGATGACTGTGGTAGCAAAGAGACAAATAAAGGAAAGGAAAGAAGGAAAGAGTGGAGGGAGTGGGAATGAAGGAGAGGAGAGGAGAGATAAGAGAAAATGGGAGAAAAGGGTGAGAGAAGGGAAACTAGGAGAGAAGATATGAGAAAGAAAGGAGAAGAGAGAAGAGATGAGAAAGAAAGGAGAGGAGAGAAGAGAGAAAATAAGACAAGCGGTGAAAAGGAGAGGAGAGAGGAGAAAATAGGAGAGAATAGTTGACTAAGAAAGGAGAGTAGAGAAGAGAAAATCGGAGAGAATAGTTGACTAAGAAAGGAGAGGAAAGAGAAGAGAAAAAGGGATAGAAGTGAAAATGAGACGAAATTGAAGATAAAATGGGAGAGAAGACGTAAAAAAAAGATAAGAAATAGTAGAGAAAATGGGAGAGACGAAACGAGAAAGAAAAAGCAAGACAGAAAAAAATAGAGACGGGTGGGTGGACCACCATCGTCACAGCTGAGAAAAGGGTAATTCTCGACCCCATCCTCCGCCCCAGATGTCCTTCTTGCATCAAAGACGCCAGGGCAAGTTTTTAATCAACTTCCTGCAATTATATCACCTGAAGCGCATCCCTCCCATTTGAACCTGGGGAATCACCCGAGGCGCAAAACATAAACAATGAAACAAGAGACGGCAAAACAAAGAAATGAAACGAGTGAAAGAGGTGGAGGAGGACGATGAGGACAGAAGATAAAGGACGAACTTGAACGGGAACAAAAGGATGAGGATGAAGAGAAGATAAAGGGATGTGGGAAAAAAGATAAAATAAATGAACAAAATGACAGATGAATCAAAGGGAGAGAAAGGCGTCTCACGTATGTGTCGGACTCTAATGCCACTCCCCTTTTCTCTCTTCCCTTTTTCTCCTTTCCTCTTCCACTTTTCTCACTCTCTCTTTATCCCTTTTCTCCTTACCTCTACTTTTTCCCTTTTTCCTCTCCCCTCTCTCTTATCCCCTTTTCCCTTTTTCCTCTCCTCTCTTCCTTTCCCCCTTTTCCCTTTTTCCTCTCTCTTTCCCTTTTTTCCCTTGCCCCACTCTTTACCTCCTTCCTCTACCTCTCTTTTTACCCCCTCTTTCCTCCCCCCCTCCCTTTCCCTCCTTTCCTCCCCTCCCCTCTCCCTTCCCCATTCCCTTTTCCACCCTGTCCATTCCCCTCTCTTTCCCTCTTGTCTCCCTCCCTGCGCCCCTTTCCCCTCCCCTTCCCCCTCCATCATTCCACCATGCCATGCCATCCAAGTCGTACACCGTGACGGAGAAGCCCAGGTACGACCACACCTCTTGGCAACGACCCCCCGTCTCCCTCGCGACGTCACATTTACGTCACTCTCCCCGCGCCATCGCAACGTCACTCCCGTTCACGTCACCCCCTCCCTCTCCGGCGGCCGTCGATAGGCAACCCGGAGCCAAAGAGTTCCGCCGCCTTTCCTCGCCGTCGTCTTCATTTCTTTCGCACGGGCGCTAAGGAGGACTGATTACACGCGCAACTCAGGTGAGACAAAGCTAATTAACAGGTTAATTACATAACCGCCCGGGGAGGATTCGACGGTAGAATTTATCGCTGATGGGAAATAAGTGAGACGGGGTAAATGGCGACGTGAAGATGGAAATGAGAGAAATAAAGGGAGAGGAAACAATGGAAGAAGAGAGGAAAATATATAAAAATGCCAAGAATTATAATCAAAGTTACAAGTGGAAAATATGTACGTATAATGCAAAGAGGTCTGCAATGGGAGGCAGAATGTGCGGCCAAGAGACTAAGGGCGCGTTACCTCGACCCCGAGCGAGCCCAGCGCTGCCTCCTCCTCTTCTCTCCTCTTCCTTTTATTCCTCTTTTCTTATCATTCCTTTTCCTCCACCACCTTCATCTCAAACCACCTCTTCCTCATCCTCCTCCGCCTACACCTACCCCGCCTCCTCCTCCACCTCCACCTCCTCCACCCCCTCCTCCACCACGGCCTGTATTTACTCGGGGAAATCCGGCGGGGGAGCCACCTGTCCGCCAAGAAGCAATCCCGGATGTCAACACTCGGCACTTCCTCCCCTTCCACGCCTTCCCTCCGTTCGGCCGTTTCGAACAAAGACAACACCAAGGAAAATAAAACAATTGATTAATCCGCGTTCTTGCACCCCGCGCCCCAGCAACTCCCCCTCGCGCAAAGATCCAGAACCACATTATTCCTCCCTCAAGAACTCGGAGAGAGCAGTCGAGCCCCGAGAACCACGAACCGGCATCTAACCCTTCCCCTACCACCTCCCCCTCTTCCCTTTCTCCTTCCCCTCCCCTTCCCCATTATCTCCCCACCCCTTCCCCAACTCCCCCATCCATTCCTCCTTCATGTTCCCTTCTCTCGCCCCCCCGCCTCTCCTCCCCAGCCCCCCATTCTCTTCCTCTTCCCCCCCCCCACCTCTCCCCAGAGACCCCAGCGAGTGACACGTGAGGAAGCGAGGCTGTCCCGGCCCGCGCAGGTAACGGCTCACCTGCCTCTCGCTGCATGCAAACATTCTCACGTAATGCCCACGCCCGAGGATGCCGCCGCCGCCGCTGCCACGCCCTCGCACTCTATCACGCCCGCGCCCGACAAGGACGCCTCGCCTACTCACCGTACTCGCTCTGCTCGGGTTTGAGGAGCGGCAGTCGAAGATAACGCTGTCTGTACGTGTTGTGCAGACTAGCGTACTGGTTTCACGGACAGGTAAAACACAATCTGTGTATGTATGCGTGCGTGTGTGTGTGTGTGTGTGTGTGTGTGTGTGTGTGTGTGTGTGTGTGTGTGTGTGTGTGTGTGTGTGTGTGTGTTTGAGTGTGTGTGTGTGTGTTTGAGTGTGTGTGTGTGTGTTTGAGTGTGTGTGTGTGTGTGTTTGAGTGTGTGTGTGTGTGTGTTTGAGTGTGTGTGTGTGTGTGTTTGAGTGTGTGTGTGTGTGTGTTTGAGTGTGTGTGTGTGTGTTTGAGTGTGTGTGTGTGTGTTTGAGTGTGTGTGTGTGTGTGTGTGTGTGTGTGTGTGTGTGTGTGTGTGTGTGTGTGTGTGTGTGTGTGTGTGTGTGTGTGTGTGTGTGTGTGTGTGTGTATGTGTGCGTGTGTGTGTGTGAGAGAGAGAGACTATCCCCAGACTCTCTTCCTCTGTCCCTTTTTCAACCATCATCGAACCGTGGCTGCAAACATCATCCACCACTTTTTCCATCTATGCTCTATCAAAGCAAAACAAATTAAACAAATAAGCATGCATAATAACGGACACTGCCGTACATACGCGTACGCATGCAAGCGCGAGTACACACACACACACACACACACTTTCCATCACTCGTGCGTCCCATTACCTGCGCTTAGCCTTCTACTATTTTCCCAAACACTGGTCTCCAAGCACGCCCCCCCCCCCCGGTCACGCCACCGCCCTTGATAAGGCTCGAGACAGACGAGGAAAAGGCGCCGCCCATATTGCACGCACGTCGCATATCTCCGCGCACTTGTCTCAATAATTTGACTTCGCGCTCCCCTTAACCCGACCCCTTGTCTGCTGAGCACCCGGGAATAACTAATTAAAATTTACATCTTAATTAGCGAACGTTGCAAATGTGATGCCATCGCCTGGTTTCATCCCAGTACATCATTACCGATAAACATGTACACATAAATAACCACAGACAAATAAATACAAAAATCCATTAAAAAAAAACTTTTATGTGTATTGTAATTTTATCCTGTAAAAAAAAAAAAAATCACCACCACCTCGTTATCACCTACATGCAAAACAGCGAAGATACTGTGAAACTGATTAACTGGAAAAAAGAAAAGAAAGAAAAAAAAAGTGCAAATGAAAGTGAGCTGCATTTTCTACCGTAAACAAGGGACTTACAGAAGGCAGCAAACCAGCAACACGAACCGACACAACGGAGTAAAAATATCCCAGGCAGTCTGTTCAACTCTTCCTCCATATTTATTTACGTGGAGCATATAAGCATATATGTGCATATATGGAAACGCACACAGAGAAGGAGACAGACACACGTATGGACCCTCCCTCCCCTATTTCCCTCCCACCCCCCACCCCTCTCTCTCTCTCTCACCTATATACCTCACCCCCTCCTCTCTCTCTCTCTCTCTCTCTCTCTCTCTCTCTCTCTCTCTCTCTCTCTCTCTCTCTCTCTCTCTCTCTCTCTCTCTCTCTCTCTCATGACCGCGAAGTTACATCCATAATAACGAACAATACAGACGATGACTGAACAAGTCCATCTGCATCCATGAAAGTCAACAACAACAACAAAATCCCGACGATAATGCTTGCTTGAATGTCCACTTTATGCATAAATATCAGGCTGGCAGGCAGGAACAAACTAGTATGCACTCCCTTCAGAGACCATTAAAATTCTTTGCTGAATGTATTGCATATACTTATTATCTGTGTGTGTTTATACAGCAATAGGCATATGTATGTATGTATGTATGTGTATATGTATGCATGTGTGTATGTAAGCATGTGTATGTAAGCATGTGTCTGTCTGTCTGTATGTATGTATGTATGTATGTATGTATGCATGTATGTATGTATATGTATGCATCCATGTAGGTATGTATCTATGTAGGTATGTATGCGCGCGAGCGAGCGAAAGAGAAAGAGAAAAAGAGAAAGAGACAAAGAGAGAAAGAGAAAGGGAAAAAGAAAGAGAGAGAGAGAGAGAGAGAGAGAGAGAGAGAGAGAGGAGAGAGAGAGAGAGAGAGAGAGAGAGAGAGAGAGAGAGAGAGAGAGAGAGAGAGAGAGAGAGAGTGTGTGGAGAGGGGGGGGTGCGTGCGCGTGTGTACGCGCGCGTATGAGTGTGGGTATGTGTACGCGCGCGTGCGCGTGTGTTTAGGCATGAATAAATCTAATAGGTGGACTACAGACGGCAGAATAGCAGTACATCAAAAGGGAAGAATAAAAGGTGAAAGGGGACGTGGAGAGGAACGCAGGAGTGAATAAGGAAGACACACGGAAGGAGAAAAGTGAAGAGGTATGCACACGGCGTGGGTACCAAAGTTCCCTCGCACAGACCGCCCGTACACACGACGCTTGCCAAGTGGGAGCGCGGCGGGCAGGCGGGCCACTTACCTGAGAGTTTACGGGCGCTGGGAAGGTGGGTGGGTGGGCGGGTGGGGAAGGGTGGGTACAGACCCTCTCCTCAGATCACCTTATGGGCCTGCAAGAAGAAAATGGAGTTGGTAAGGAATCAAGATGTACCTGTATCGTCTAGTTCTGGCAACTGACACAAATACGAATGATACGAAGTTTCAATCTTCGCTTGTCACATCATCTCTTCTTTTAAATTACTTAAAATGTTCATAAATCAAACGAACCAAGCAAGTTATATACATGCATACTTACATACATACACATATATATATTGTGCAATATATTGTGTAATATATATATATATATATATATATATATATATATATATACACATGTATATATATATATATATATATATATATATATATATATATATATATATATATATATATATATATATGAAACTCATGACAGAACATTAGAAAATAATGAAAAATGAGTTCGTCCCTTCCTAAGTAGACCATGACAGTCAGATAAATCGAAATATTTCCCGTCCGCCTTCCCCCACCTCTTCTTTCTTCATACTCACCCACCCCCTCCCTTCCCCTCCTCTTCTCTACTCTCTACTCTCCCCCTTTCCCCTTCCCCTTCCGAGACCATACCCCGCCAGCGACCCGCGTTTAATCACAAAAGCATGCGGAGCGCCTCCCCTCCCCCGGCCCCCTCTGCCACCTTCCTCCTGTGCGAGTGGCAGGGGGGGGGGGGGGACTCCATCGCCGCGGACGGATCCTGCGATGCAATAGCAGACGCAACGGCCAGACAGCGGAAGTGGATGAGCACATCAGCAGGCAGATGTACCGGCGTAGTAAGCAGTAAAGAAGTATTGCGAATCAAGAAGATAAACACTTGCTTGTACATTGCCATGAGGAAGATTAAATATGCACACCTTCTTGAGTTGTACTGGAAATGAAGTCGAGCTTTTTTTCCGTCTCACGCCCCGCCCTTCTCTCTCTCCGACAAAGTTCATCGTCCACAAGTTCATCTTTATCGCATAGGCCAACTCGAAACACTGTTTGTTTGTTTCTCTCTCTCTCTGTTCCTCTCCCTAATCTTCACTATTATTTTCCTTCTCTCTTTCTAACCCCACTCTCCCTCTAACCTCAATTCTCTCTCTAAATCCCTTCCCTCTCTAACTCCCCTCCTTCTACCTCCCTCATTATCATTTCCTCCACACCCAATCTTCCTATCATCACCCCAAGCCCAATTCTTCCCTACCCGCCTCCCCCCAGCCGCTGCTACCCCACCTCCCCCAATAAAAATTATACGAGAGTCAAACAGAAAGTGTAAATATCCGAGAGAACCTTCTTTACGCGCAGGGATGATGTTTACGCATCAAATACCAACGAAAACTTAATTAAAAGAGCACAAATGTTTGTCTTGCTTCCCTGCTTCCTCCTGTGCCCTGCGGGTCACCAGGTTGCGCCAGGAGAGCCTCCTCGCGCGTAATCAATGCCGTGCCCACGCCCACCATCGCACAGTCAAACCCGCATGCACGCCCACCTCTGCATATGCAAACTCACTGCCACGTACAATCCCACTTCCTTGACACATCTTCAAAGTCAAACCCATTTCCACGCCCACTTCGGCATACACAAATTCACTTCTACAATCACCAGTCCACTTCTAAGTCCACCAGGGCAATACGCAAACCCATTTCCGGGACCAATACAGCATACACAAACGCATATCCACGCTTATACAAACATATATGCGAACGGCATATACTGTACATATCAAAAATCAAGTCAGACCATGGCATGCTATTCATATCATATTAAAATCCACCAACTGTGTTTCCATCACAACCGCGCGCACGCCCGCCATAGCATAAGTAAACCCGCGCGCACGCCCACCACTACAAAATCCTACATGCAAGGCCATCACTATGCACCAACCCCTTTCACGCCCCCCGCCCGATGACCCGGTTTCCGCCTGCAGTCCCCCACCCTTCAGCCGCGCCCCATAGCCCCTCTCCAACAGCCCATCAAGTTTTCCGCACTATTAAGCCACATGTGTTATCCCAGCCTGTTCCCTGCCTGCGCCCAGCCGCCCGACGCAGCCGCTCTCTCCGCCAGCCACACGCTCTCGCCCTCAAAATGGACCCACTGGACCACGGGCACAGCCTCGTCCTCGAGCCCCTTCCGTATCGTTGCCCTCTGCAGCCACCAGCCTCCACGCCCATTTCCGCGACGCACAGCAACGCCGAGCCCCGCCGCGCCCGCCCACCGCCTTTCCTCCTGCTCGCTCACTCCCTATCAACTCAATCCTATCATTTTCCTCCCGATCTCGGCCAAAGCCAATCTTCACCCCAGCATTTTCTCTCTCCTGATTCCTCCTCTCTTATCTCTCTTTCATTCTCCTTTGCCTCTCCCCTTCCTTCGTCCTTTCCTCTCTCTCTCTTTCCCCTCGTTGCAACCTTTCCCTTTGTTTCTCTTCACCAATCGTCGTCCCATCTCTCTCTCTCTCTCTCTCTCTCATTCCCTTCTTCTCTCCCCTTCACCCTCCGTCCTTCCACTCTGATCCTCCTCCATCCTTCCACCGCCTGAGTTCATTACACACGGGTCAAGTCCCACGATCTCTCACCTCTCCTCCATCCCATAAATGGGGCCGCCCCATCGATCCCTCCCCAATATCTATTCCCGCCACGGCCTCCATCACACCTTCCATCTTCCTGGCTGATTTCTATTAGATTAATCCCTCCGTTCCACCAGCCACCCTTTCCTCCCCACGACGAAGACCCATCTCCCCACGACTCTTTCCTC
This sequence comes from Penaeus vannamei, assembly GCF_042767895.1. NCBI lineage: Eukaryota > Metazoa > Arthropoda > Malacostraca > Decapoda > Penaeidae > Penaeus > Penaeus vannamei. Next base: position 8,833,668 of record NC_091582.1, read on the forward strand.
CCACGACGACGACCTATTTCCCCACGACTCTTTCCTCCCCACATCCACAACGCTCTCTCCCCCCCCCAACTTACATTCTACATCAGTCCCAGACCTTACCTCCTTCCCGTTTCTCTCTCCCCTTCCCCTCCTCCCCTAGCCTCCCCCACAGCACCCGCGGCGACATCCGCGTGATGTGACACCCGAGACGGAAAACACAGGTAAGGTTCGGCTGCAGGTGAAAGTGTGGAGAGGATAGGGGTGGGGTGGGGGGTGGGGGGGAAAGGAAAGAAGTGTGGATAGTGAGAAAAAAGGCGTGTGTGGGGAGGGGAGGGGAGGGGGGTGTCGCTACCACCAACCGTGTCGCCTTTCAACAAGCAGCGCGGAAACAGACACCCAAAAAGCCGCTTGAGAACGAGCGCTTGAGCGTGAAGGCTTCGGGGACGCATTGGGAGGTTCTGCTTGCAAGCAATGAGTAAAAAACGTGCAAAAAGAAGAACATAATGTGAGAGAAAGAAAAAGAAATGATCGCAGGTAAAGCGCGAGGAGAAAATTAAAAATATCTACCTCTTATGCCCCCCACGAGAGTAAAAAAAAAAGTGCAACAAAGAAGAAAAGAGAATAGCAAACGACAAGCGCAGGGATCACAAACAAAATCCATCATGCACGCGAGAACGAGTCAAAGAACGGAAAGAATAAGAAAGGCGGGCGGAGCGAGGCGGCATCCCGGCGAAGGACTCCCGGGCGGCCGAATCACAGCGAGGGCTCCGTGTTTGCCTTCGAGAGCGGATCCAGGGTTCCTTTTTCCGTCGGGGGTTTCTCTCGCTTGCTTCGCGGCGGCTATGCCCTCGTGGGCTCTCGGGGGAAT
>NC_091582.1:8839514-8857014 GCF_042767895.1 Penaeus vannamei
AAACAAATCCAGGCTGAGAAAGGGAACAGGAAAAGGGAGATGTTTTAAAAAAGTAAGGAGACTGAGGAAGAGAGTAGAGAAATAAAGACGGGAAAAGGATGAACAAGGAAGAGAAATAAACATTGGCAAAGGGAAAAACAAATAAGGAGACAAAGAAAAGAGGAATACACGAAAAGAGAGAGAGAAAAAAAAATAAAACACATGCATGCATACATACTTTTATATATGTATATCATATATATATATATATATATATATATATATATATATATATATATATATACACACACACACACATACATACACATAACACACATAAACACCGAAGAAAGGGGAAACAAAGAAGGACGAGGAAAGGGAGAAGGCATCCTTCCCGGCCGCCCCCCTCAACTTTAAGCCTGCAACTTCGCAACGTGTGTATGGCATTTCCCATTTTAAAGTGCGGTACTCCGGGCGGCCGAAGGGAAACACACACGAATGTGATTTAAAAAGCGTCCGATTACAAGACCTTACCCGCCAATCTTTCCCGTCTATTCGGCGTCCATATTTTCCCGTTAAATAAACAAATAACGAGCTTTCAATTAATGCCTAATCAATACACTAACTACCAATCTATATTTAATAACATCCTCCCATATCAGCATCCAATTGATATTCCAACATTAAATGCGTATAATATTGCCCTATCTAGTTGTCGAACATCCAATACCAGTGCCATCAAATGCACAAATCATAGTTCCAGCCAAAAATAATAGTAAAAAATTGCAATGGCATCGCTGTCGGAGGAAGGGAGTGAGAGGAGGAGGGATGGGAGGGATGGAGAGGGGGGTGGGGTGTAAGGGAGAGAGAGGAGGAGGGAGAGGAGGGAGGGGAGGGAGAGGGGAGGCTAGGAGAGGGTGAAAGGGGGGGGAGGGAAGGGTTGGGAGGGCGTAGTGGAGGGTGGGTGGGAAGGAAGGGTTGGGAAGGCGTAGTGAGGGAAAGGAGAGAAGGATAAAGGAAGGGAGAGAGAGGGAAAGAGAGAAGAATAAAGGAAAGGAGAGAGAGGGAAAGAGAGAAAGAAGACGTAGGAAAGAGGGAGAGAGAGAGAGGGAGCGAGAATCACATCAACCCTATATTTACCCAAGTTTCCCTAAAACATCGTTTTTATGCCAAAAGTTTTAATGCGGACGAAATATTTTTCTTTAATCAACAGACACCCCATCTACTAGGCTTCACCTGATTTCTATCTCATCATTAATTTCCAATCAGCCGTTTTTATTTCCACTAAGACTGCATTATCTCTTTCCATTCCATTAACTAATATCCAATCAACATTTTCCATGACATGTTCCATTAATATAATGCAATCGCCAACATCAGATAAACAAAGTCTTTACATTTTTTGTACTCCAATTCCTCTAAATAATAAAGCTAACACCTACATGCATTTTAATATGACAATGCGAACGGAAGTCATTAATAACAAGGCAATTCCTCTATCTACGCTAATAACAACATCGATATCAGGGCAGTAGCGATAACAAAATCATTCCAAACACGCAAATACGTCCGTTTTGGTGATCCGTCAGTTACGGAAAATGAAAATAGAGGAGCGTTAAAGATGATAATGCTGATATGATTTTTTGATGTGATGCGTGAGATGCTGCTGCTGTCGCTGCACCTGCTGTGTTGGTTTTTGTTGATGACTGACCATCGGTGGTGATGATCAAAATGATAATGATTGATGATGATGATGATCGGTGACGATGATGGTGAAGATGATTGATGATGATGATGATCGGTGACGATGATGAAAATGATGATTGATGATGATGATGATCGGTGACGATGATGGTGAAGATGATTGATGATGATGATGATCGGTGACGATGATGAAAATGATGATTGATGATGATGATGATCGGTGACGATGATGAAAATGATGCTTGATGATGATGATGATCGGTGACGATGATGAAAATGATGCTTGATGATGATGATAATGATCGGTGACGATCATGAAAATGATTGAAGGCGGTGGTGATAATACCGGTGGTGGTGATGACAAAGACGATGGTGATGTCTACGACGAAGTGAAAGTGAAGGAAAAAGAAAATGAACACCAGACGAGTCTACCAATCTAATCGCAATAAGGGGGTCCTGCCTCCAATCTCCCCTCTCCTTCCTCTTCCTCTTTCCTCCATCTTCAATTCTATATCCTAACATCCTAAGACTCAATCACCTCTCTAGTAACCCCTTCCCCCCTCCCATAAGCCCCCCCTCCCCTTCCCCATGATATTCCCAGAAGCCACAACTCATCGTAAGTGATATCCAAAACCCAATCACAATTCTGATTTCCTCCTGCTTCTCCCTCTCCCTCTCCTCCTCCCCTCGTTCCTTCGATCCCTGTTCCTCCTCCTCTTCCTCTTGTTCCTCCCCCTCCTCCTCCTCTTGTTGTTTCTCTTCCTCCTCCTCCTCCTCTTGTTTCTCTTCTTCCTTCTCTTGTTTCTCTTCTTCCTCCTCCTCTTCCTCTTGTATACCTTCTCCTCCTCCTCCTTTTGTTCCTCCCTCTTCTCCTCTTCTTGTTCCTCCCTCTTCTCCTCTTCTTGTTCTTCCTCATCGTCCCCCTCCTCCTCTTCTTGTTCTTTCCCCTCCTCTTCTTGTTCTTCCCCCTCCCCCTCTTCTTGTTCTTGTTCTTCTTCCTCCTCCTCCTCCTCATGACATCTCCCATCCCCTCCCCCCACACCCTTCCCACGAAACCAATCGAGACACCCTCAGTGCCTCTTATCTGGCCTTATCTGATCTTGTGTCCTCCATCTTCACTTTCTCGCTCTTCGTTTTCTTTTCTTTTTTTTCTATCGTCATCCACTTCGTTATCGCCGTAGCCATCAGCAATAGCTTCCTCCTTTCCGTCGCCTCGCTTCTCGCTCCCCTCTAATCGATTTCAATACGCTCATGTCCTTTTTCTCGGTTTATTTCTCCTCCCACGCCCTTTCGCTCTCTTTTCTTCTCTCGTTCTCTTTCTTTTTCTCTCCGTCTCTCTCTTTCTACTCCCTTCCCTTAATCCCTCCCATCCCTTTCTTATCTTCCTTTTTCTTCTCCTATCGTGTTTCATCCATCTATCAAGTTGTCTCTTTCTACTTCTCTCTTCCGTTTCTTTATCTATCAATTTCTGTCTGCATGTCTCCCTCCATCTCTTCTTCCTTCCCTCCTTCCCTCTTTCTACTATTCCTCATCAGACTCACTTTCGACCATTTTCTTTAAAAATAAGAAAATATGGGAGAAGGAGGGAAGGGGAGAGTAAGGTTGAGGGACAGAAGGGGAAGACGGAAAGGAAGGCGGGGAGAAAGGAGGGGGATAAGAGAGAGTAAGGGGGAGAGAGAGGGGAGAGAGGGTGGGGGGCAGGCAGAAGAGGAAAGGAAGAGGGAGAGGGGAGCAGAGTGACTGTCCCGAGCTCAGGTTACAGGGCCCTTGAGTGTGATAGTCCCGCCACAGACCTGGCTACCCGGCGATGATCGTAAACACTGTGGCATGATAAAATAAACGATCGAGAAGAGGAAGGGTGACGGTGCTGGTGGGGGGGGGGGTGAAAAGGAAGAAGGGGTGGGGGGTAGCGGGAGAGAGACAAAAGGGGAGGACGGTAGAGGGACAAGAAAGAGGAATAAAAGGATAAAACGACGGAAGAGGAGAAGACAGAGGAGGGAGAAAAGGCGTGACAGAAAGCATGCAATAAAACAGTTGAGAAGATCAGCAAGCAATAACGAATCCTTCTGCCAGACTCCGTGCCGACGACCAAGCATCCTCGACCGCCCTCCCCTGGCCATGCGCACTGAATCATGATCTCTGACCTGTCTTCCCTTCCTCACCTTCCACGTCACAAGCACCCTCCCTGCCCCGCCTACCCGCACCTCGACCCTTGACTCCACCTTCTTCACGCCTCCGGGGCATAAAGAAGGGCACAAGGATGCGAATGACGGACTGACCAAATGAGTAAGCGAGTCAAAAATTCAGTCCCGCCAGCACTTCCTCCTGCCCGTGACGAGAAAGAAGAAAAAGAAGAAAAAATCACCTGGTGCCACTTCACCTTTGCTTCGCGCTTCGCCTATGTCTCGTGGCGTCCTTTCCATCTGTTTCCCATGCTCCAAGTCCCTTAGGCTGATGATGTGTGTGTCTGTCGTGTCCTATAGCCAAGTGATCCTGAACTTTATCGGGGTAACTAATGGACAACATATATATTCCACCCTTCCTCCTAGACGGAATAGTAATTTCCAATAGAATTCTACATTTCTCAAGCATCGACGTTTATGTCCTGCTCACGTTAGGATCTACGACCCGCCCCCTCCCCCATCCGACGACCTTTTTACTCCCAGGAGGTTCTATGGGAGGGATGGGGAGGGGGTCAGGGAGTGGGAGAGGGGAGGGAGAGAGGGCGTATGAGGGGGAGCGGAGGGGGTTTCGGAGGGACTAATAAAATTCCGGGCGAAATTAATGAGCGTTGTTACACGGGAGTTTCGAGAAAGGTGCGCGGGGAGGGGGAAGGAGAATGGTAGGGGGGGGGGGGGAGGGAGAAGATCGGCAGGAAGAAGGAGGGGAAAGGATCGAGGAGGGAAACTTTCGTGGTAGGACGTGCGAGGGGTTCCCTCCTGCGCACCGACTGATTGAATCCCATTCCTCCATTCCGGGACACATCGGGGACCTGCCTCCTGCATTTTCCTACAAAAGTCTCGGGGGTCATGTCCTATCACCTGCCTCCCCTTCGCCCCTTCACTTCACACCCCTTCCCGTTTCCCCTCAGATCCTTCCCACCCTTTCTAGCCCTTCCTTTCCCCTCGCCAGCCTTTCCCTCTTCATCCCTCGACGCTTCCCTGATCCCTCATCAGGCATCGGTAGGAAAAAAGGAACATAATTATTAGTAGGGAGTAGGAGTAGGAAGGGAATTAAATGGGGGGGGGGAGGGAGGAGAAGGAACAGAAGAGGAAAGGGGGAGGAGTAGGAGGGTGAGGAGGAGGAGAGGGGATCCGTAGGTCCTCGTGGAGCCTGATGGGGAACCTCAGAGAGAGGGGAACAGAGAAAGAAGGGAAAAGGACACCCAAACGAAAGAAGTACGAAGAAAAGGGTAAGGAAAAACAGAAGAGAAAAACAAGGAAGGGAGATGAGGAAATAAGGAAAGGCAAGGGGAAAATGGAGAATGAAAAGGAAGAAGGGAAGAAGAAATTGAGAAAAGCGAGACGTAAGGAAGATGAGGAGATGGCCAAATAGGAAGGAGAAGAAACAAAAGAGAGATTCGAAATGAGGGAAACCTGACTGTTTGCGAAGATAAACAAGCAAAAGCAAAATCATCAGCGAAAGCAGAGGGGACGCAAAGGAAAAGAAAACCGATCAGAGATAAAACTAGATGAGATGAGGGGAGGACGGAAAGAGCAAGAGAACGAAAGAAGGGGACGAGGCCCGCAGAGAAAAGGGAAGAGGAGACAGTAAGAAGACGAAAGAGACGGAGAAAGCAAAGGCAAGACAAGCAGGCAGGTAAACAGGACATCATGCGGCTCGACCCAGATGAGTGGAAAACAGGGCGTGGGGCGGCCCAGGTGACCTTTCTTAATTGCTCCACGAAAGACGGCTCGCATATCCCCGTCGTCACGCGTCCTGGAGGAGAATCACGCGTATGGAAGATAGACACACTGTATTCATAGCTCATAGGCCTACGTAAAAAAAAACCGGCAAAAACAAAGGCCACTTGCGAAGCATACATCCTTCACGCATCGACAGCGAAGACGAAGAAAAGGAAGAAGAGAAGAAATAAATAGATATATACACATATATAACCAACATGAATAAGTAAACAAAGCTCAATCACTCATCACGGAATACAATTTCTGAAAGGCAGGTTACACATTCAAGCAAAACGAAACTAGAGCCAACCTCTCCCGCCTTGCGTTTTCCCAGCCTTCACCGACAACAACATAACGGCCAGAATATATCGGGTCGATCCACACTCGTTATTCACCGACGACATTCACGACCGGCGCGCGGAAACGGCGCTTTAGACCGATTGTTCCGCGCAGATTCCGAGGTCCGGCACAAAAGCTCGCCAGCGGAGTTCCTCGAGCCTTGTTGCGAGACACTGTTGCACGCGCTAGCAATCCCGGAAATCAACAGCGCTAAGACTACAGAACCAGCAGGTGGGAATTGAGTGTTGGAATGAATGAAAAGGGAATGTGTGAGAATGATCGAGTTAGTGAGGGGGGAGGGGGAGGGGGAGGGGGAGGGAGAGAGAGAGAGAGGGAGAGAGAGAGAGAGAGAGAGAGAGAGAGAGAGAGAGAGAGAGAGAGAGAGAGAGAGAGAGAGAGAGAGAGAGAGAAGGAGAGAGAGAAAGGAGAGAGAGAGAGAGAGAGAGAGAGAGAGAAGAGAGAGAGAGAGAGAAAGGAGAGAGAGAGAGAGAGAGAGAGAGAGAGAGAGAGAGAGAGAGAGAGAGAGAGAGAGAGAGAGAGAGAGAGAGAGGGAGAGCGACAGAGAGAGAGAATTAGAGAGACAGGCAGAAAGAAATAGAGATACAGGCAGAAAGAAATAGAAGGCAGAAAGAAATAGAGAGAGAGACAGACAAGAAAGAGGCAGAAAGAGAGAGAGGGAGAGAGGGAGAGAGAGAGAGAGAGACAGAGAGAGAGAGAGAGAGAGAGAGAGAGAGAGAGAGAGAGAGAGAGGCAGAGAGAGAGAGAGAGAGAGACAGAGAGAGAGAGAGAGAGAGGCAGAGAGAGAGAGAGAGAGAGGCAGAGAGAGAGAGAGAGAGAGAGAGAGAGAGAGCAGAGAGAGAGAGAGAGAGAGAGAGAGAGAGAGAGAGAGAGAGAGAGGCAGAGAGAGAGAGAGAGAGAGAGAGGCAGAGAGAGAGAGAGAGAGAGAGGCAGAGAGAGAGAGAGAGGCAGAGAGAGAGAGAGAGAGAGAGAGGCAGAGAGAGAGAGAGAGAGAGAGAGAGAGAGATAGAGGGAGAGAGAGATAGAGCGAGAGAGAGAGAGAGAGAGAGAGGCAGAGAGAGAGAGGGGCAGAGAGATAGAGAGAGAGAGAGGCAGAGAGATAGAGAGAGAGAGAGGCAGAGAGATAGAGAGAGAGAGAGGCAGAGAGAGAGGCAGAGAGATAGAGAGAGAGAGAGAGGCAGAGAGAGAGAGAGAGAGGCAGAGAGAGAGAGAGAGAGAGAGGAGGCAGAGAGAGAGAGAGAGAGCAGAGAGAGAGAGAGAGAGAGAGAGAGAGAGAGAGAGAGGCAGAGAGAGAGAGAGAGAGAGAGGGCAGAGAGAGAGAGAGAGAGAGAGAGAGAGAGAGAGAGAGAGAGAGAGAGAGAGAGAGAGAGAGAGAGAGAGAGAGAGAGAGAGAGAGAGAGAGAGAGAGAGAGGCAGAGAGGCAGAGAGGCGAAGAGAGAGAGAGAGAGAGAGAGAGAGAGAGAGAGAGAGAGAGAGAGAGAGAGAGAGAGAGAGAGAGAGAGAGAGAGAGAGAGAGAGAGAGAGAGAGAGAGAGAGAGAGAGGCAGAGAGAGAGAGAGAGGCAGAGAGAGAGAGAGAGAGAGGGAGAGAGGCAGAGAGAGAGGCAGAGAGAGAGAGAGAGAGAGAGAGGCAGAGAGGCAGAGAGAGAGGCAGAGAGAGAGAGAGAGAGAGGCAGAGAGGCAGAGAGGCAGAGAGGCGCAGAGAGAGAGAGAGAGAGAGAGAGAGAGAGAGAGAGAGAGAGAGAGAGAGAGAGAGAGAGAGAGAGAGAGAGAGAGAGAGAGAGAGAAAGACAGCCAGAGAGCGAGAGAGAGGCGGCAGGACTGGACCCTTTGGAGACGTACACAATGGCCGTCAGGAGGGCGAGGCGAACCCGTTGTCAGGGTAATCCGAGTCCGGATGCGGGTCCTCCTCGACTTCTCCCTCATCTCTTCTTCTTCCTCTTCGTCCTCCTCCTCCTCCGCGCTGTTGCACTTACCCACTTTTTATCCCATCTTTTTTCCTTTCCTTTTCAAATGCATCCCCTACTTCTGATATCTTCATCTATCTTTTTTTATCTTTTTTTTTCAACCACACAAACTCATCTGCAAATCTACTCGGTATCCTTGCCACATCACATGAACACCAATATCAGAAATAACATTTATTCAACAATTTGAACAGTAGCTAATAAATCAATAATATCAACTGAAAGCACTCAAGAGAGCGCATACCTCCGCCAAGGCAATAGGGTTACTGATGCAATAAAAATATTCACACGAAGAAATACATCAAAATCACCTCTTTCTCAAGTACACTGGTAACGTTCGTGTTTACTTAACTCGCATTGCTAAGGGATGATGATGATGATGATGATGATGATGATTGATGATGATGATAACAATTAAGCGCCAAAAACCTGTCCGTGTCTCGTAATGCTAATGTTAATGCTAATAACAACAACAATAATAATAATAATAATAATAATGTTGATAATAGTTACCCCTATTGGCAAGGCAATAAGGGTAACTAATACAATCAATAAAAAAAAATCCTGGATCGGGATTCTGATTTTGATCACTCAAAAAATTTAATGGTTTGGACACACCTCTGTTTAAAAAATCATAACAATCTGTTTATAACTTTTAGTCATCCTACTAAACAACAATGTACCCAACGCTACCAAAAACATAACCTTGTTGGCGGAGGTAATAATGTCAACAACAATATCAGCAATAGTAATAATATCAATAGTGGTGGTGGTATAATAATTGTAGTTGCAGCAGCAGCAGCAGCAGCAGCAGCAGCAGCAGCAGCAGCAGCAGCAGCAGCAGCAGCAGCAGCAGCAGCAGCAGCAGCAGCAGCAGCAGCAGCAGCAGCAGCAGCAGCAGCAGCAGCAGCAGCAGCAGCAGCAGCAGCAGCAGCAGCAGCAGCAGCAGCAGCAGCAGCAGCAGCAGCAGCAGCAGCAGCAGCAGCAGCAGCAGCAGCAGCAGCAGCAGCAGCAGCAGCAGCAGCAGCAGCAGCAGCAGTAGTAGAGCAGCAATAATAATAATTGTAGTTGTAGTAATAATAACAAAATGATGATAATAATAATAACGACGATGATGATGATAATAATAACGACGACGATGATAATAATAATAACGACGATAACGATAATAATAATAATAACATTGACAAAATCAATAATAATAGCAATAACAATAATTACAGTAACTGATGATAACAACAATAACAATAAGACAAATAATGATAACCACAACGATAACTACCAACAAAATAACCCACGCTCCCCCTCTTTACCCTCACCTAGGCTAAAATATGCACGTGTCGCCTTGTAAATAATTAACCCCATTAAAGGAAATTGTGTTGGTAAAAGAAGGAGGACGAGGAGGAGGAGGAGGAGGAAAAGAGAGAGAAGATGGGAGGGGAGGGGAGGGGGAAGAGGAGGAGGAGGAGGAGGAGGAGGAGGAGGAGGAGGAGGAGGAGGAGGAGGAAGAAGAAAAAGAAGAACAAGAAGAAGAAGAAGAAGAAGAAGAAGAAGAAGAAGAAGAAGAAGAAGAAGAAGAAGAAGAAGAAGAAGAAGAAGAAGAAGAAGAAGGGAGGCGGGAAGGAAGGGGCGTTAGGGGACAGTGAAGGGGGAAGGGGGACGAGATGAGTCCCCCCCCCCCCCACCTTTCTTTCTTCCCTGTCAAGCCTCGTTTATCAACCGCAAATATTATGCAGGTCCGCGGATTTCCTCGCCGACAGCCGGTACACTGGACTCTTTCCTCTGCCTTTTGGGGATTTCCGCTTTGGCTGTTTGCTGTTCTTGTCTTTTATTCGCGACTGCTCTTCATTTTTGTATTCTATATAGACTCTTATTCATGTGTATATTTTTTTCATTAGATTTAACTGATCTTAGAGTGTGACATACGGACGGGATGAGTGAGAGGGACGGAAAGCACGTGACTGAACACAAGAGACTATGAGGGGAATGAGAAATAAAGAGCGAGAATGTGAAAGTAAGAAAGGAGGGAAAATAAGTGAGCGAATGAGCGAACGAGTGAGACAGAGAGAGAGAGAGAGAGCGCGAAAATTGCCCCCACTCACTCCCATTAACCAGCCAAACTTACAGAAAAATCGACAAAATTCCCAAACTTTTCTCTGATCAGCCGCCACAGGTCAGATAATGTCCCGGGAGCGCGTTATTAAATCATCAGCCAAACGCATCAGCCATCGGCCGCGTTACCACATGCCGCTCAGCCAATAACAGCGTTAACAGCGCCAATAATAGCAGCAGTGGCCATAATCCGGTCGGTTCTTTTTCCCCCATCGACAAGTATGGCCCGAACGCCCCCCCCCCCCCGCCAAAAGGTGCAAGCGGCGCGAAGGCCACAGCACCAACAGCAAGAACAGCAACAGCTTCCCCATCAGGGCGAGCAGCAGCGCCATTTGCCGGCCATCAAACCATCACTCCTCACCATCTAAACCACCGAAACCGCCATAAATGTCGCCCAGAGCTCAGGAGACACAGCACACGCTCTCATAACCCCCTCCCCCTCCTCCTCCACGCCCTCTCCCTCCTCCCCACGGCAGATCTTACCCGCCCCCCAACCCTGTTTTATCGAAGTTGATGATAAACTCTTGTCTTGTTATCGCGCGCACACACGCGCAACCTCTTAGCTCTTCCCTTTCCCCCCCCTCCCTGCTTCCCATCCTCATTCTCCCTCCAACTCTTTCTCTCCCTTCTTCCTTCTCCTTCCTCCTTCCCTCTCCCTCTCCTCGTTCTCCCTCTCTCTACTTACATATTACCCTCTCCTCTCGCTATCCCTCTCTCCACTTCTCCCCCTCCTTCTTCCTCTATCCCCTCTCCTTTCGCTCTCTTCCTCTGCACCTCTAACTCTCCCTCTTCCCCTCTCTCACCCTAATACTCCACCTCTTCCTCTTCCTCTCTCCCAAATACTCCACCTCTTCTTCTTCCTCACTCCCTAATACTCCACCTCTTCTCCCTCTCTCCCTAATGCTCCACCTCTTCCTCTCCCTCTCTCCCTAATACTCCACCTCTTCCTCTCCCTCTCCTCTCCCCCTCATACTCCACCTCTTCCTCTCCCTCTCCCCTCATACTCCACCTCTTCCTCTCTCTCTCTCCTCCATACTCCACCTCTTCTTCTCCCTCTCTCCCTAATACTCCACTTCTTCTTCTCCCTCTCTCCCTAATACTCCATCTCTTCTCTCCCTCTCTCCCTAATACTCCATCTCTTCCTCTCCCTCTCTCCCTAATACTCCACTTCTTCCTCTCCCTCTCTCCCTCCATACTCACCTCTTCCTCTCCCTCTCTCCCCTAATACTCCACCTCTTCACTCTCCACTCTCTCCCTAATACTCCATCTCTTCCTCTCCCTCTCCCCCTAATACTCCATCTCTTCCTCTCCCTCTCTCCCTAATACTCCATCTCTTCCTCTCCCTCTCTCCCTAATACTCCTCTTCCTCTCCCTCTCTCCCTAATACTCCACCTCTTCCTCTCCCTCTCCCTCTCTCCCTCATACTCCACCTCTTCTTCTCCCTCTCTCCCTCATACTCCACCTCTTCCTCTCCCTCTCTCCCTCATACTCCACCTCTTCCTCTCCCTCCCTCCCTGATACTCCACCTCTTTGTCTCTCTCCCTCCCTCATACTCCACCTCTTCTTCTTCCTCCCTCCCAAATATTCCACCTCTTCTTCTTCCTCTCTCCCTACAACTCCACCTTTTCTCCCTCTCTCCCTAATACTCCACCTCTTCCTCTCCCTCTCTCCCTAATACTCCACCTCTTCCTCTCCCTCTCTCCCTAATACTCCACCTCTTCCTCTCCCTCTCTCCCTAATACTCCACCTCTTCCTCTCCCTCTCTCCCTAATACTCCACCTCTTCCTCTCTTCCCTAATACCTCCACCTCTTTCCTCTCCCTCTCTCCCTCATACTCCACCTCTTCCTCTCTCCCTCTTACTCCACCTCTTCCTCTCTTTCTCTCCCTCATACTCCACTTCTTCCTCTTCCTCTCTCCCTCATACTCCACTTCTTCCTCTTCCTCTCTCCCAAATACTCCACCTCTTCCTCTCTTTCTCTCCCTAATACTCCACCTCTTCTCCCTCTCTCCCTAATACTCCACCTCTTTCCTCTCTCTCTCCCTACAACTCCACCTTCTTCCCTCTCCCTCTCCCCTAATACTCCACCCTCTTCCTCTCCCACTCTCCCTAATACTCCCACCTCTTCCCTCTACCTCTCTCCCTAATATTTCCACCTCTTCCTTCCTCTCCCTCTCCCCCTCAATACTCCACACCTCTTCCCTCTCCCTCTCTCCCTAATACTCCACCTCCTTCCTCTCTCTCTCCTTCATACTCCACCTCTCTTCCTCTCTCTCTCTCTCCCTTCCCATACTCCACCTCTTCCTCTCTCTCTCTCCTTCATACTCCACCTCTTCCTCTCCCTCTCTCCTTCATACTTCACCTCTTCCTCTCTCTCTCTCCTTCATACTCCACCTCTTCCTCTCTCTCTCTCCCTAATACTCCACCTCTTCCTCTCCCTCTGTCCCTAATACTCCACCTCTTCCTCTCCCTCTGTCCCTAATACTCTACCTCTTCCTCTCCCTCTCTCCCTAATACTCTCCATCTCTTCCTCTCCCTCTCTCCCTAATACTCCACCTCTTCCTCTCCCTCTCTCCCTAATACTCCACCTCTTCCTCTCCCTCTCTCCCTAATACTCCACCTCTTCCTCTCCCTCTCTCCCTAATACTCCACCTCTTCCTCTCCCTCTCTCCCTAATACTCCACCTCTTCCTCTCCCTCTCTCCCTAATACTCCACACCGCGGCACTTAATCCATTGACCTGCCCCGTGTCACCTCCGCTTGCTGGTTATGGAGATACACTGGCTCATCTCTTATCATCTCAGGGTCACGGGATCTTGCCATGTTAGTCCAAAACATGAGTGGAAGAGAGAGGGGGTGAGAGGGGAAAGTGATAACAGAAGGAGAAGGGGAAAGGAAAGCGGAGGAAGAAAGGTGAAGGGGAGGGGACAGGGTGAAGTGGAAGGGACAAGGTGAAGAGGGGGGGGACAGGGTGAAGGGGAGGGGACAGGGTGAAGGAGGGAGAAAAGTTAGAAGGGTTAGTATAAGGAATGAAGGAGGAGAAAGCGAAAGGGGAGACGGGAGGGACACGTAACGGATGAAGGGAGAGAGGAGGGCGAGGGAAAAAAAACAGCAAGTAAGAGGTAGATAAAGAGGGGGAGGAGGGAGGAGGGAGAGGGGAGAAGGGAGAGGGGAGAAGGGAGAAGCGAGAGATGAAAGGAGAAATAGAGAGGCAGACAGAACGATAAGAACACAGGAATGAAAGAAATAGGAAAGGGGAAAAACGGAAGGGGATGTAGAGGAAGAAAGGCGAGGAGGAGAAGGTAAAGGAAGGGTGGATGATGAGATGATACAGGCGGAGAGGATGAGGAGAGGATTGAGGAGGAACAGGAGAGCGAGGGAAGGGGAGGAGGACGAAGAGGAGGAGCAAGAAGAGCCAAGAAGAAATCAAAGGCGACAAAAGAGAAAGAAAGGCCCAATGATAATCACACGCAAGATAAAGGAAGGAAATGCAGCGAAAGCAGGAATAAAGATGGGAAAAAAACACGCAACGGCCACTGCACGAGGGAATGGAACAACCTAATAAGGAAGACGAGGGAAACAGATGACACCGTATGAGGGAGAGAGAAGTGAAAGGAAAGAAAGGGGAAATGATGATAAATCCAGACTTAGGCGAGGACGATAAAAATTGAAAAGAGTAGGGAGAGATAAATATATGGAGACAGGGGGCGGGGTAAAGACGTAATAAAGGGAAGGGTGGATAAACGGCAGCAGGAGAACCAGAGAAAAAGAAAAGGGGAGAGAAGAAAGGGGGAAGCAGGTGTGAGAAACGGACCCTACAACCTCGGCAGATTGAGAAATAAATTCGTCCCCTCGGAATAATTTCAACAACACAGCCTTAAAGCCCTCGACGCCGGATCTCCTCATTTTCCTTTCTTCCAGCCCCTTCTTGGCCTCCCTCTCCACTTTCTTCTCTCTCTCTCTCTCTCTCTTCCTCTCTTTCATTTCCTTAAGTGCGTATTTTTCTTTACACAGTTACAGAGGGTCAAGATGAAGGGTTGTACGTAGAAAGAAAGAAAGAAAAAAGTAAGCCTGAACACAACGGTTGTGGATGAAATAACAGTTACTACAATTAATAATAATAATTGTAATAGCATTTATGATGATGATAATGATGAATAACAAAACTAAGAACAAGGACAGCAGCAATAATAATAGGCCATAACAACAATAATGATCATAATAATAATAATACCAATACCGCCATCACCAACAGCAGAAATACTAATAATATGAAGAAGAAGAACACCCATAATCATGACAACGATAACTCCAACAAACTACTACAACCCCTGATAGCAGCAACAGCAACAGACAGCCGGACACTGCCAAGCCTGTACCCTGGCAGGTCACGTGACATCCCGGGGGAGCGCACCCCAGGTCTCGGCGCTTCAGCAACCTGACGACGACTTCTGCTGCAGCGAGGGAGTCCGTGAACAGCGCCGTTGTCTCCCCTGCGCCTCGCGTTTGACACCTTCTCTGTGCAGAACTGTTCAATTAACAGTAACGCCCAGTAAGCAGGAGAGTGCAATTCCTGCTTTGATCAAGAGGCACTTGTCCGACGTGATATGTGCTCTCTCAGCTGACACGCACGCACCTCCGACGCCTTGTTCAACAATGCGCATACAAGGCCCGCACGCCCACGCTCGCGATGCATATTCCACCACGACACCCGAAATGCCGCGCGGAGAGGATCAGAGGCGACGATACCTCACGATATACGACTCTCGTATTGTTGTTCTTTTATTAAACTGTTCAATATTCTTATATGCTTATATAGCACCAGCACCCTCCCTTTCTCCCTCCCTCCCTCCCTCCCTCCCTCTCCCTCTCCCTCTCTCTCCCTCTCTCTCTCTCCCTCTCTCTCTCTCCCTCTCTCCTGTCCTACTCTTTGACTCTCCCCCTACACAAAAGGCTTCCCCTGCATCCCATATGATCAAAGATGCCTACATGGATCCTCATCGGCTCATCGCTCCCCTTCTTACTCCTCCTCCTCGTCTTCTTTACCTCCCCTCCCATCGACACAAAGCCTCCCCATAACAAAACACCCGTAACGCCGTATGAATACACGTTCGCATTTTCATTATCCCTTCAGTGTCCCTCCTCCTCCCTCCCCCATGCCCTCCCCTCCCCCTCCCCTCAGTCCCTTTTTTCACTCATATCCCTACTTTTTCATCTGTCCCTCCCCCTCCTCCTCCTCCTCCTCCTCCTCTGCTATCCATCGTCATCCTCCTTCTAATCTTGTCTTTCCTTGCTCTCCCCATCATCATCAATAGCTTCCTAATTCCTACATCACAATCTTATCGCTACTTTCACCAATTCAATAATCTGTTTCCCATTGAACTATATGGTTATTACTGTCTTCTGTTACTCTGAGTATTCTTTCTAAAACTTACTTCATTTTATCTATCTCCTTTATTTCTAAACTGTGTTGTTTATCGCTTTTGCTTTCCTTCACTTTTCCTTTAACTCAAATCCATTTTAACAATCACAGTTATTGCGACTTGTAAGCCAAAGACGGTAGTTATAAATTCACAAATATCAGTGGATATATAAAGTAAAATTAATTCACAAATGTCAGTGGATATATAAAGACTAGAGTAAGACAAATTCACAAACATCAGTAGATATATAAAGACTAGAGTAAGATACGATTCATAAACGATAATACAAACGTCAACGGACTGCCGTTAACAATTCAAAAGATTACTAGGACCGAATGAACGCCGTGATTTTACAACGATTTTCAAAACAAAAATGGATTGCTGCTATAACATTATCACGTAATCAACTTCAACAGCATCAGCGCCATTGCCGCAATTCACATCATCATCACCATCATTATCATCAAATCATCGTTAACTTCATAAAATCATTATCCGCATCATCACCTCCGTCATTCTAATAATTCTCTTCATCACCATCCTCATCATCAAATCATTATTACCATCACTTCCATCACGCTAATCATTCTCGCCATCATAATCATCAAATCATTATTACGATCACTATCACCATCACCATCATCCCTTCAACCAATTCTATAATGAAGCGCATCGTCTCCATTCATCATGATCATCAAATCATCACCGTCATCACCCCTTCCGTCACTCTAATCACGCCGCGCATCGTTTCATCACCCGAATTAGCGATCGCTCGGCACAAACAACAGTAATGAAGGTCGGCGACAAACAAGAGCTCATCCCGGCCTTTGCAGCGATCCCGGCCAAAACAGAGACTTAACATCCGTTCCCTCAACTCCTGCTCGCATCCTTCCTCCTCTTCCTCCTCCTTCCCCCTTCATTTTCTCCTGCTTCTTCTCCCTCCTTTCCTCCTCCTTCCTCTTCCCTTACCTCTATCTCTACCTTTACCTCCCCCTTATTCTTCTCGTCTTTCTTCTCTCCATTTTTTTCTTCTTGTCCCTCCTCCTCTTTCGTTTGCCTTTCAATGCATTCATTACTTACCTACCGTCTTTCTCCCTTTGCTACAATCTGCTTTCCCTCCCTTCTACTTTTTTTCCCCTCGTACCACCTTACTTCCCTCCTCACTCCCGTCTATCTCACCCTCTCTCTCCTATGCCCCCCTTCGTCTCCTCCTCCCTTCCTCCCCTTCCTCTTCCTCGTCGGACGGATACGTTACTCGCCCCCTCCTCCCCCTCCCCCTCCCCTGAGAAATAACCCGCCGGTGCAATCAATAATTACCCCCGCACTCTTCCCGCTCCGACGATAATTGATAATTCCTCCGCGCGTTTTATTCCCTGGCTGTCAATTAATAATATCCTCAGTCGCCCCGACCTTTGTAGAAGCTTGAACCAATCTTTTCCTTGGTCCTGCTTCTCTTTTGGGGGAGGAGAGGAAGAGTGTGGGAGAGTACGAGTAAAACAGATAGATACATGGGTAGATAAATTGACAGGGAGGAAAGGGGAAAGAAATGGGGAGGGGAGGGGAGGGAAGAAAGAGGGGAAGGAAAGGGGAGAAAAGGGGAGAGGGAGGGGAAAAGAGAGAAGAGGAGGGAGAGAGAGAGAAGGGGAGGGGGAGAGAGAGAAGGGGAGGGGGAGAGAGAGAAGGGGAGGGAAGAGAGAAGGGGAGGGGGGAGGGGGGGGGAGGGAGGAGAGAGAGAGAGAGAGAATCCCAAGAAAATATACAAAGCAGAGCAAGGCAGTTCTTCCAGGGAGTCATCGTATAAGCAAATGCACACGAAACAACAACCCTTGCCAGTTGCGGCTGTGACCAATATATCTAGTATTTGTATCTCGTAAATATCGCCCAGGTAACAAAAATA
Organism: Penaeus vannamei; assembly: GCF_042767895.1. Classification (NCBI taxonomy): domain Eukaryota; kingdom Metazoa; phylum Arthropoda; class Malacostraca; order Decapoda; family Penaeidae; genus Penaeus; species Penaeus vannamei. The sequence continues at coordinate 8,856,855 of NC_091582.1, forward strand.
TTTCACTGCTAGAACACGAACCAAGGATACATATAGTAAAGAAATCAATCAATATCAAAAGCGGTAAACATGTCCAGTTCTCATAACAAATCCAACCCTCCAAGGCAGGAGGAAAGGGGAGAAAAGGGGAGAGAGAGGGAGGGAGAGAGGGAGGGAGAGA
>NC_091582.1:8862014-8867014 GCF_042767895.1 Penaeus vannamei
ATCATCATCATCACTGCCATATCATAATATTTCTAATTATCATCCTCATTATCCTTCAACTATGCAATGCTTCCTTCAGCTGTAATTAGCTTCATAAATACCCAGGACCAAAAAGTGGAACTGAAAGAGTAATGATACTGTGTGAAAGGAGAAAAAGTGGAGAGGTGGAATGGGCAGTGGATTCAAATAATACTTTTGTGGAAGTGATAGAACAAAGAAAAACAAACTAACAAAAAAAATCCATAATATTGTAACGACACCGCTGCCGATGCGCATGGCAACAGAGATGCATAATGGGAATACAAAGAAAATGACAATCATTACGGGACAGGATAAAAACGAAGACAAAAGCGAAGAAAAATGATAAGGAATAAGAAAAAAGAAGAAACAGATGGGGAAGAAGAGGAGGAGGATATTGAAGAAGAAAAAGAAGGGGAAGAAGAGCAGGAGGATATTGAAGGAGAAAAAGAAGGGGAAGAAGAGGAGGAGGATATTGAAGGAGAAAAGGAAGACGGAGAGGAAAAGTAGATGGAAAAAGAAGAAAGGGAAAACGAAGAGAAAAAAGAAAGGAGAAGGAACGAACGAACGGAGGGAAGATGACAACCTCGAAACCCTCGGAGGAAGAGGAGACAAAGACTGGCAGGAACGCCAATGCACGGGGTACCGTACACACAGCCAGCCGAATCAGCATCCAGGGGAGCGGGCTTCCGTCCCTCGCCCAAGTCATCGCAGGGTCAACGTTCGCGATATTACGTTACACCAATCAATAAAATAAATGAAATAAAAAGAGAAAGAAGTATGAAAAAAACAGAGTGCGCAGTACCGCCGCTGCGTCCGTCGAGCCTGGCTGAATGCAGAAAATTGTAGCCGAGTGCACTGCATGAAGAGGCAGTCAGGCAGCAATTGCGGGGCTGAGTGTGCAGGTAAAAATGACGGATAAAAAAAATAAGAACGAAGGCAAAAACAAAGGAAGAAACAGGAGGAGGAGGAGGAGGAGGAAAAAATAATGAGTCAATATCAGGAAGTGGTAAAAGCGGAGAGAGAGATTAGGTGTAAATCCCTCCGCTCGAAGACAATGGGAAGGAGCAGCCGGCTAAGGCGCTAAAGTAAAAGGGGGGAGGGGGTGGATAAGGGGGAGGGATGGTTAAGGGGGAGGGGGAGGGGGTGGATAAGAGGGGAGGGGTGGTTAAGGGGGAGGGGCAGGATAAGGGGGGGGGAAGAGGTACGGCCTAAGAAGTATGGGGCAAAGTGGTGCTGGGACTGGGTACAGGGTTTGGAATATGGAAAATGGGATATAGGGTTGGTGTAGGTACTGGGTATAGGGTATGGAGTACCGGCTATCGGCTATGGGCTAAACGGAAACGGGTAAGGGCTAAGCGGAAATGGGCAAGCGACAAGGGGCACGAGACCACGAGTATGGGCTAATTAGTAACCTGCAGGGGTCCAAGACATACATACCTTGCCTCCCTGCTCGACCAGACGACACCAACTCACCTGCGAAAAAAAGAAAAGAAAAATTATGAATTAGCCACTTACAACGTCGCTCAAACCCGACACCGACATCAATAACGTTACTTTAATCAGTAAGCTTTGGTAAAAAAAAAAAAAAATAATAATAATAATAAAAAAATAAAAAAATAATAAAAAAATAAATAAAAAATAAAATAAAATAAAACAATGACATCTTTACCTTGCCACCTTATGAAAAGCAATAACACCTTTATTATGCAACACATAAATCAAAGACGGAGCCTTTACTTTATCACATCTGACAGCTAATTAAATGCGTATTGGCACTATTGAAAATCTTTCTCCTGCCACAATTTATCACGCGACAATGTATTTCTTCGTGACATCCTTACATTTAGTAGTCTTTCCTGCTAAGAGTATCTGATCTTGTCAAACGTAGCGATTCGTCACGCAATATCAAAGCAACTTAATCACTATAATTCAATCAAAGGCCGGTTAATTATTTTTGTTTTTCTTTGTTAATCTCCATTACAGAATTGTTCATCCCAATCATTCGTCGTCTGGGGGATTTAATCTTTTGTGGTTTAACAGATACTGTGCACATTTATATCATAAAGTTGTTATACACATATATCGGTACATATTTCTTTCTGGAGGTATGCATATCTATCTAGTTCTAATATATCGTTTTATGCTAGTGTATGAGTATGCATGTATGTGAGCATGCATGGATGTACAAATATGTATGAACGTATGTACATGCGCGTGCATACCTGTATTTAGATATGCATAGGCCTACATACATACATTATATCATCACATATCCCTCCCGCCTTCCTCCATGAGCGTACGTATGCGTAAGTGTGCGCGTACGTGTGGGCGCGTACGTGCGATCATCATATTAAACGCTACCGAAGATGAGAGAAAATATCCAACAAAAATAATAAAGAAAAAAATTGCCACGAGCCACATTCACAAGAAAAACACATTTCAAAAGTTAAGAAAAAATGTTAGCACCTTGTAATGAAAGTGCTTGTGATGATATCAAGACAAACAAAATTCCTCCCGAGACGAGAGTCAAGACGCTCTTCTTTCACAAGAGGTTTTAAACTTGAAAAAGGTCACCCTAGACATCAGAAAGATGAGGAACGTGAGAGATGGGAAGGGCAGAAAGGGGGGGGGGGGGTAGAAGGTGAAAGAAAGAAGAGGAGGGAGGCAGAGTAGGAGAGGTTGAGGCTGAAAGGAAGAGGAAGGGGGAGGCAGAGTAGGAGAGGTTGAGGCTGAAAGGAAGAGGAAGGGGGAGGCAGAGCAGGAGAAGTTGAGGCTGAAAGGAAGAGGAAGGGGGAGGCAGAGCAGGAGAAGTTGAGGCTGAAAGGAAGAGGAAGGGGGAGGCAGAGCAGGAGAGGTTGAGGCTGAAAGGAAGAGGAAGGGGGAGGCGACGAACAGGACGATATGAAAAGGATGGGGTGTAGAAGCAGAAGAGAAATAAGATGATAAATCCCGGTACACGTACTACAGATTTACTGGTAGAAACAGAGATAGATAGATAGATAGATAGATAGATAGAGAGAGAGAGGGAGGAGGAAGGGAGGAGGGAGGAGGAAGGGAGGGGAGGAGGAGGGAGAGAGGGGGAGGGGGAGGGAGGGAGGGGGAGGGGGAGAGAGATGGGGAGGGAGGAGAGGGAGGAGGGAGAGAGAGAGGAAGGAGGGAGGGAGAGAGAGAGGGGGAGGGAGGGGAGGGAGGGAGGGAGGGAGAGGGAGAGGGAGAGGGGAGAGAGAGAGAGAGAGAGAGAGAGAGAAGGAAGAAGAGAAGAAGGAAGAGAGAGAGAGAGAGAGAGAGAGAGAGAGAGAGAGAGAGAGAGAGAGAGAGAGAGAGAGAGAGAGAGAGATCACTGAATCCGACCGCGTCATCACGACACCAACAAAACTTGCAAGACAATTTGCAGTAAAAATAATCAGTTTGGGGACAAGTTTCTCCCTCTCCGGCAAGAAGTTAAAGGGACCAACAAAAATACTAAATGGCAACTCCAAACGAAAGGAGGAGGATTTGAAAAAAAGAAAGATAAGTGGGGAAAAATCGGGCAGAGATTGAGAAAATGGGACGAACAGATTGAATAGACGAGGGGTAAAGAGCTTGCTGTGGGAAAGCGGTGAAACGGGAAAAAGGGATAAAGAAAAAAGGAGGGAAGGAAGAGGAGGAAACGGAGGAATAAGCGGAAGATCAGCAAAAAGAGGAGGAAGAGGGAGATCAGTAAGTGAAGGAATAAGAAAAGGAGGAGGAAGAGGAATAAGAGGAAGAGCAAGAGTATGAAGAGGAGGGAGAGGAGGAGAAAAGGATAGGAAGGAGAAGAAAAGATGGGGATAGAGGAGGAAGAGAAGAAAAAGGAGGGAGGAGGGAGGAGGAGGAGGAGGAGGAGGAGGAGAAGGAGAAGACGAGACACAGAGATACGATTTTAACTAGGATGACAAGATGGCACCGAAAGGAAAACGAAGACAAATGGAAGGGTAGTTTTGAAAAACGGAAAAAAAGGACAGAAGAAAAAAATAAAGAGAAAAAAGAGAACAAAACGAGCAACCCGACACTTAAAAGAACTAAAAGAAAGTGACTTAAAAATCTCTCCCCATGAAAAAAGCGTTACCAAGCAACATATTAGCTCTTGCCCTTTGCCCACTGCACCCGCCCATCCCATCGCCTAGTCTTGCCCGCTCTCCCCCGAACTTGCTTCCTCTCCGAAACCCTCGGCACCTCAACCGACATCATTACCCTATTACTCATATGTCATTTTCCTTTCCCGTTCCATTGGCAATAATACTGCATAAGAATGAAACGAAACGGCATTATAAGATTTATCCCTAAATCTTATAAAAAAAACTCGTAATTTTTCATATAAAAGAGAGACTGATCATATCAACTGGGAGATTGAAGATTCAACTGCAGATGACGATGATTTCCTCAAATCAATCAAAACGTAAGCCAATCTCGAATCATTTGCTGATAATTCCCATCATATGCATTGCCCTTAGGCTACACTAAACACAAAATAATGCCACGAAATCATAAAAACACTGCACAGACAGACAACTTAAACGTGCGAATCCTCCCCACATAAACGCGAAAAACAGTTTGAAAGGCGCGGGGCATACGTAAGCTCTTGGTGCGAAAACCGCCAATCGCCCAGCATTTTCCCTTTGACCGGTTCCCGAACTGACCGGCCGCGCCTCGCTCCGAAAGGACTCTTGACCGCCAACGCCAACGCCACCGCCACCGCCACCGCCACCGCCACCGCCACCGCCACCGCCACCGCCACCGCCAACGCCAACGCCACCGCCACCACCCCGGCACCGTCATCATCACCAACGCCTACAATTTGCTTCTGGATTTAGTGCATTATCCTCGGCTTCCCTTGGGGGTCCGACCCTCCTTTGCCAAACGTGCGCAGGCCCGTTGGGAGGACGAGCATGGATAGGTGGACAGATCACGGGAACGTGAGAGGAGGAAGGAAGGAGAAAGATGAGATAGGTGGACAAATC
>NC_091582.1:8869104-8871604 GCF_042767895.1 Penaeus vannamei
AGGAGGAGGAGATAGAGGCGGTGGCGGGGATGCCTGCCTCGTCCTCGCGTCGAGTCGTCTGGGAGAGGTGGACCTTCAAGCAGCACCAGCAGCGCCAGCAGCAGCAGCAAGACAGGGCGTTTGGACGTGTCAGAAGGAAAGGTTGGCTGGATGGACGAGGCTGTGGCCGGAGCACGGCGGTACACCTCATGCTAATGGTTCTCCGAGGGTCCGTGCAGTACGACGGGTCACGGTGGCCCCGACCGCCCGCCTGCATATTGATTTGAATTGATGGAGCTGTGGGATACGCCTGGCCCGGGGATGCTGCGCTCCGTCCCAGGCACCCGCACCCAGCGGCCGGGGGAAGGAAAAGGGAGGGACGAGGGGGGGCCTTAAACAATGAAGCCCCCAATCTCCCTCCCTTTTCCTTTTTTTTTCTCCCCCTCCTTTTTTTCACCGCCCCTCACCACCACCACATTTCCCACCCTTTCCCCCTTCCACCTCTTCGTTTCCCCTCACCTCCCCTTCCGCCCCATCTCAACTCCATCCGTTGCCTCCACCACTCCTAGTCATCGTCCTCGCCCTCGTCCACCTTTGCTCCCCATTCGCTGCCCTCCTCGCTCTCCGCATCTTTCTCCTTCCCACTTCCACCTCTTCTTCTCCACTTCTACCTCTTTCCTCTCAATTACCTCTTTCTCCACCACTTTCCTCTTTTCCTTTCCACTTCCACCTCTTTTTCCTCCTCCACTTTCAACTTTACCTCTTTCTCCTCCTCTTTCTCCACCTCCCCTCTTTCTCCCCTCCTCCTCCCTCTTTCTCCACCTCCTCCTCTTCCTCTTTCTTTTCTCCACCTCCTCCTCTCCTCTTTCTCCACCCCTCCTCTTCCTCTTTCTTTCTCCCCACTCCCCCTTTCTCCTCTCCCCCTCTTCCTCCTTTCTTTTTCCACCTACTCCTCCTCTTTCTCCCCTCCTCCACTTTGTCTCCCTCCCCCCGCCCTGCCCCTTCCCTAACCCCTTCCTCCTCCTCCCTCCTACTCCCCCTTCCCATCCCCCCCTCCTCCTCCTCCTCCTTCCCCCTTCCCATCCTCCCCCTCCCTTCCCATCCTCCTCCTCCTCCTCCTCCCCCCCTTCCCATCCTCCTCCTCCCTCCCCTCCCGCCTTCCCATCCTCCCCCTCCTCCTCCCCCTTCCCATCCTCCTCCTCCTCCTCCCCCTCCACTTTCGTCTCCCTTCCCTCCCCTCCTCCCCTCCCATCATCATCCTCTTCCTCTCCCTCCCCTTCTCCATCCGCCTCCCTCCTTTCCACTCCTCCTCCCCCCTTCCCCTCCTCCTCCTCCTCCTCCCCCCCTCCTCCTCCTCCCTCCTCCCCTTCCTCCTCCTCCTCCCCTCCTCCCCCCCTCCTCCTCCTCCCCTTCCTCCTCCTCCTCCTCTTCCTCCTCCTCCCCCCCTCCCCCCTCCCCCCTTCCTACTCCTCCTCCTCTTCCTCCTCCTCCTCCTCCTACTCCTCCCCTTCCTCCTCCCCTTCCTCCTCCCCTTCCTCCACCTCCTCGCCCGCTGTGATTCGCTGGTTATGGTCTCTTAAGTTCATGTAATGCAGCGTTTTTATACTCGGCCGCGAGGAAGCAGTGGCAGCAGCGTGGTCGGAGGCTCCGAGGCCGCTGAACCTTAAGGCCGGAGGTTTTATTTGATTATCTGTCATGTAAACACTCCATGTCAGAGAGGATTCTGGGCCTCTTATACCTCCAGCTCCGGCCCCACCCCACCTCCGCCCCTCCATGTTCTCCTTTCTCCCCCCCCCCCCACCTTCCCTCTCTCGGCTTTTCTTTCTCCTCCGTTCTCCTCCATTCTCCTCCGCTCTCCAGGATGATTTGCTCTTTGGCCATTGAGGGACGACAACTTGGGGGTGTCTCTCTCTCTCTCTCTTCTGTCTCTCTCTCTCTCTTCTGTCTCTCTCTCTCTCTCTCCCTCTCTCTCTCTCTCTCTCTCTCTCTCTCTCTCTCTCTCTCTCTCTCTCTCTCTCTCTCTCATTCTTCTCTCTCTCTTCTCTCTCTCTCTCTCGCTCGCTCGCTCTCTCAATCTCTCTCTCTCTCTCTCTCTCGCACTCTCTCTTTCTCTTGCACTCTTTCTCTCTCTCGCTCTTTCTTCTCTCTCTTTCTTTCTTTCTTTCTTTCTTTCTTTCTTTCTTTCTTTCTTTCTCTCTCTCTCTCTCTCTCTCTCTCTCTCTCTCTCTCTCTCTCTCTCTCTCTCTCTCTCTCTCTCTTCTCTCTCTCTTACTCTCTACTCTCTCTTACTCTCTCTCTTCTCTCTCTCTCTCTCTCTCTCTCTCTCTCTCTCTCTCTTCTCTCTCTCTCTCTCTCTCTCTCTCTCTCTCGTGTCATCTATTTAGAGGTCTCTCTCTCTCTCTCTCTCTCTCTCTCTCTCTCTCTCTCTCTCTCTCTCTCTCTCTCTCTCTCTCTCTCTCTCTCTCTCTCTTCTTTCTCTCTCTCTCTTCTCTCTCTCTCTCTTACTCTCTCCTCTCTCTCT
>NC_091582.1:8879104-8884104 GCF_042767895.1 Penaeus vannamei
AAAGGGTGTGGATTAAGAGTAGAATAAAGTAGGGGAGGAATAATAGTAATAATGATGATTATAATAAAGAATAAAAATTATAGTAAAGGGAGCAGGACAGGAAAATAAAACTATTTTGGGATGGAGGAGGGAAAAACCAAGAAAAGTGAGAAACAGACTGAAGTAGTAAATAAAGGGGAGAAGAGAGTGTCACCGCCTATTAATTGCTGCTGTACTTTCTGGGATCTGCCCGAGCGCGTCAGATATCCCAATCTGTACCTCTCTTCATCTTTCCCCTTTTATCCATCTCCCCTTGTTCTCCTTTCGTATCCCTTTGCACTGCCACTCTTCTCCCATTATTAGTCTGGAGTATCCATATTATATTTCTATATTTAATTTTTCATATCTATATCTCTTTCTGTGAAAGTGTCTGGGTTTTCGTCTTGTATCAGTGTTTATCCATATTTACATCTGTCTGAATCCTTTATTTTTATCTATCCGTTATGTTTTGTCTGTTTGTCTCAGTTTGTCTGTATATATTTTCTTAGTCTTGCTAGCCTATTTGCTTAATTCCCTAATCCCTTGTTTTTGTCATAACTATCTATCTCCCCAGCTTTATCTCCCTCCATTTCCCCCTAGCTTTCTATACTTGTGTCTCTCGGGCTGTGTGGCTTATCGCTGTGTTTCCATCTTTTATCTCGATGTGTGTCTGTCTATATCCCCTTATCTTAGCCAGGTATGGTGGCATTGGCGAGGCCATACAGGAAGGAGATAATAAATGCCATGGTGAAAGGTAGTTGAAGAAAGTTTAAACTCAAATGGTACGAAGGCGATAACAGAAGAAGACAAAGAATAAAAAAGGGGAATTGAAGAATTGTAGAAAAGGACAAGGGAGGGGAAGTAAGAAAATGGCGAGAGGAAAACTCGAAGGAAAAAGAGGAATATAGAAAAATAGAAGGATGGGCAAGAAAGGGTTGGGGAGTCAGTATTCGTCTCCATCTTTGACTTAGTTACCTGCAACTTCAAGGTATAAGAGGAGCCAGGAGTGGAGGTTAGGGGATGTGAGAATGGGGGAAGAGGGAGGGGAAGAGGATGGGGGAGGGGGAGGCGATGGGAGAAGGTGGGAGAGGGAAAGAGATGGGAGAAGGTGGGAGTAGAGAAGAGAGGGGGGGTCTATGACGTCTGTTAGAACACATCGCTGCGTGAGAACAAAGGGGAAGAGAACTTTGTCTTGGAGGAGGGAGGGGGAGGAGTGTGGGAAGATAAAGAGGATGAGCACTAGGGAAGGAGAAGAGATGGAGACGATAGAAGGAGAGAGAGGAAAGTCTTCGAGATGTGGAGGACGGATGGGGAGATAGGAACGATAAGGAGAGGAAGAAAGGAAGGAATGTGTGCGATTGCCTTTGTGAATGTGTGTGCGTGCGTGCGTATGAAGACGACCAGGTTGAGAGCGGCGGCAGCCGACGCCGTGTCGATCGTCTTATTGTCTTTCATCTGTTTTGACAAGACTTTCATGTTGTGTGTCGGAGGCGCTCGGAATAGAGAATCGGCCGTCGTCGCGACTGTTCTTGAGGCGCAGACCGAGGAGAAGAAGGCTGCTCCTCGCCGCCGGAATGCCCCGATGCCGATGCGCGTCCACACGGCGGGGCAGGAGGAGACCGGGAAATCGGACGCTCACAGAGCAGGCCACGAGGGCGCTCTTCTGGGGGTTCATTTTCCCTCGCAGCTCGTTCGCTGTTTAAAAGCCGTTCGAAGTACAAGACGGTATTCCCTTTAATGCCAGCGACCGAAGGGCAGGTCACTGACCTTTAATACTATTCAAAGATACAATATCCAGTCAGCATCTGCGGGAGGCTCGGCGATCTGTAGGACTAACCGTCACGCGAGCAGGACAGATCGACGACCATAGGATAGCCTGCTGTCCAATAAGAAGAGGAGTCGGTGAGCTCGAAGACATATCAGCGACGTTTCAGACAGCTTAAACCGTCAAGAGCTCCTATAAACCAAGGAAAGTGATTGAAGATAAGTGGTTCACTTGTTTTCGAGATGAGTGAATCGAGTCGAACGACCTTGAGGACCTTTCGCAGAGATTTTGTCAGGACAGGTCGTTGACCCCGATCGCGTTTAGCAGTTGTGATTGAATGTCACTATTGCGCAGAATACATCTCTGTATGTTTTTCTTTTCTTTATTTTTTGTTCATACTTTGGCATTTCCGATTTTACACTGCTTTTATATTTTATTTCAGTATGCCCTAGCCAGTATCCTTGTACAAAGAACTGTAGGGGGATATATGCTCTAGAGAACGAGTAACTTTTTCCTTCACCTATCTCTGTTCATCTTCAAAACAGCTCACGTAGGGTTGCTAGGTCCTCCCCTCCTTCCCTCTCATTTTTTTCTCCACCCTCCCTCCTCTCTCTCTCTCTCTCTCTCTCTCTCTCTCTCTCTCTCTCTCTCTCTCTCTCTCTCTCTCTCTCTCTCTCTCTCTCTCTCTCTCTCTCCCTCTCCCTCTCCCTCTCCTCTCTCTCTCTCTCTCTCTCTCTCTCTCTCTCTCTCTCTCTCTTCTCTCTCTCTCTCTCTCTCTCTCTCTCTCTCTCTCTCTCTCTCTCTCCCTCTCCCTCTCCCTCTCTCCTCTCCCTCTCCCTCTCTCTCTTTCTCTCTTCCTCTCCCTCTTCTTCTCTCTCTCTTCTCTCTCTCTCTCTCTCTCTCTCTCTCTCTCTCTCTCTCTCTCATCTCATCTCTCCTCTCTCTCTCTCTCTCTCTCTCTCTCTCTCTTTCTTCCCCCCCTCTCTCTCTTCCCCCCTCTCTCTCTTCCCCCCCTCTCTCCTCCCCCCTCTCTCTCCCCTCCTCCCTCCCCCTCTCTCCCCCCTCTCTCTCTCTCCTTCCCCCCCCCTCTCTCTCTCTCCTTCCACCCCCCCCCCTCTCTCTCTCTCCTTCCCCCCCTCTCTCTCTCTCCCTTTCCCCCTCTCTCTCTCCTCTCCCCCCCCCCTCTCTCTCTCCTCCCCCCCTCTCTCTCTCTCTTTTCTCTCTCTCACTCTTTTTCTCTCTCGTCCCTCTCTCCCTCTCTCCCTCTCTCCCTCTCCATCTGTATATCTATATCATCTTGCTCGCTCACTCACCCACCCAGCGCTTTGACTACCTCATATCCCTTCCTTTCCCGTTCCATTCCCGTTCCATTCCCACCCTTCGCACCGTACATGGCTTTGGCAATTTGTTTTGAGATGACCTCTTTCCGATCAGTGGTTATCCCCGCCCTCCCCCTGCCCACCTGTTTCCATGACCCCCCCTCCCCAACCCCCCTTGGCTTATTCCGAAACATTGATTGAATTTTAAGGGTTCCTTCGGGCTCCACCCTGCTTGTCTCTTATTTAATTATGGTGGCGTCGTGTCCTGGAGGAGGAGGGGGAGGAGGAGGAGTAGGAGGTAAGAGTAGGAGTAGGTAAGAGTAGGAGTAGGTAAGAGTAGGAGTAGGTAAGAGTAGGGAGTGTTGAGGTGGAAGAGTAGGAGTGAGGTTAATGAGTAGGAGTAGGTAAATAGGAAGTAAATAAGAGTAGGAGTAGGTAAGTAAGTGAGGAGTAGGTAAGAGTAGGAGTAGGTAAGAATGTAGTAGAGTAGGGTAAGAGTAGGAAGTAAATGGTAAGTAAGTAGGAGTAGGTAAGAGTAGGAGTAGGTAAGAGTAGGAGTAGGTAAGAGTAGGAGTAGGTAAGAGTAGGAGTAGGTAAGAGTAGGAGTAGGTAAGAGTAGGAGTAGGTAAGAGTAGGAGTAGGTAAGAGTAGGAGTAGGTAAGAGTAGGAGTAGGTAAGAGTAGGAGTAGGAGTAGGAGTAGGAGTAGGAGTAGGAGTAGGAGTAGGAGTAGGAGTAAGAGTAAGAGTAGGAGTAGTACTTAGGAGGAGGTGAAGATGGTGATAGTGGTGGTGGTAGTGGTGTAAGAGTAAGAGTAAGAGTAGGAGTAGTACTTAGGAGGAGGTGATGATGGTGATAGTGGTGGTGGTGGACGATCAGCTGCAGGAGGGAAAGGAGGAGAGTAAAAGTAATAATATAAAGGAATAATAAAAAGATGAATGAGGGGAAAGGGAAGTAAGTATTCTTTCAGAGGAAACTTATTGTCATTGGTTGCTCGGCCTCCCTCTCCCGCTCTCCAATGGGGGGGAATTCCGTCGGCTTACCTTGATGAGCGAGAATCCCAGTTGTCTCGTACCCATTATCCGCCGAAGTCCTTGGGCATAAACAGCTCCTGATTTCCCTAAACCGAAGTCAAAGTTTCCGCGACGCCCCGAAACGGACACGCAGCCTCCCTTTGTGTCCCTGAAGTCGAGGGCTGACTTCAGAGGGCAAGAGGTATTCCTGTTGTCCTCTCACGGCACCGGGGAGGCGGCGAGCGGTGAGCATCCCGGACTCGAGAATCGGCTTCTTGACGTCCCTGAGCTCCCCCTTCAGAAGCCCCTGACGCATGTCAATACCTCTCGCCGTCCCTGACCAAGGCTCGAGGGGCTCCTGTCAACCGTGGGAATAACATCACTTTTTATACGTTCTTGTAAATAAAGCTCTTTCTCTCGCCCTCTTCTCCTCCTCCTCCTCCTCCTCCTCCCCCCGTCCCCTCGTCATAATAATCGCCTTCCCTCGACGATCCTCTTAGGTTCCCCTCACCTTATATCAATTTCGAAACACGCGGTGTGTGTTTTACCGCGGCGCTGTCTCTGCTGCCCCTTCGCCTCTCCTCCTCCTGTCTCTTCTTCTTTTGTTGTCTGCTATTCCCCTCTTTATTCCTATTTTCTTAGTTTCTTCATCCTCTTGTCTTTAAGTTCTTTTTCTATCTCTCTCTAGGAGCATGGTCTCCTCAAATTATTCAAATTACTTGCATCGGCTTGCAATAACTTTCTGTTCTTATCTCTCTTTCTCTTTATCGTCCTCCATATATTTCTCCTCCTCCTCTTCCTCTTCTCTTGATCCTCCGCCTCCTTTCCTTTCTTTCTCTTTCCCCTTCCCACGTCTCTTTCTCTGTCCCTCTCCTTCTTCCTACTCA
>NC_091582.1:8907041-8937041 GCF_042767895.1 Penaeus vannamei
TTCCGCGTGTCTGGACATTTTTCCTCATTTCATTCCCTTCTCTCTCACTCTTGTATCTTTCTACCTCTTTCTGTACTTCTCTTCTCCCTTTCAACTCGTGTGTCTTTCCACGTTTTTCCTTTGTCTCTTCTACTTCCTTCCGCGTTTACTACTTTCTTCTTCTTCCCATCTACTCTATTATCTCCTATTAGTTCCTATCCTAACCTTATTCTCCCCACTCTCTCCTCAAAATTCCCATACAACTCAGCTCTCTTTTCCATTTCAACTTCCTCTTCTTCCTCATTGCTAACTCTTATTCCCCTCCTCCTCCCTTTCCTTACCTCATTTTCTCTCCTTTCCCTCCCTTCGGTTCTTGCCTCAAGTACTCCGTCCCCTTCCCCTCTTTTTCCTTCCTTCGCCCTACCCTCATCCTTGCCTCCTTTCCTGCTTTGGCCGCCCCCCTCCTTCCCCCTTTCCTTCCTTCAGCCTCCCCCTCCTACATCCTCCTTGCCCACCCCCTCCCATCCTCCTTGCCCACGCCCTCCCATCCTCCTTGCCCACGCCCTCCCATCCTCCTTGCCCACCCCCTCCCATCCTCCTTCCCCCGACATCCCTTTGATGTGTCTCGACGTGAGCGTCATTCCGTCCACCTGATAACCATTAACAAGTAACAAAAGCTTGCAAGAATAATGGAAAACTCGGCGCAATCGAGCGGCGGTAACACAGAAAAAAGAAAAAGAAAAGGAAAAAGAAAAAGACAGTAATAAAACCTGTGAATGTGGAAAAATAAGGATGCCGAAAGAAAAAATACATATTTTGTGTGCGTTTTTTTTTTTTTTTGTCAGTCATTCTATTAGCGAGATACGAGTGCTTTGTCATTCATTCATAGGGAAGAGATTAAAGATAGATGAAACCTGTATTATGCATGTATGTATGTGTATGACTGTGTGTGTGTGTGTGTGTGTGTGTGTGTTTGTGTGTGTGTGTGTGTGTGTGTGTGTGTGTGTGTGTGTGTGTGTGTGTGTGTGTGTGTGTGTGTGTGTGTGTGTGTGTGTGTGTGTGTTCGTGTGTGTGTGTGTGTGAGAGAGAGAAAGAGAAAGATAGATAGAAAGAGAGAAAGAGAGAGAGAGAGAAAGAGAGAGAGAGAGAGAGAGAGAGAGAGAGAGAGAGAGAGAGAGAGAGAGAGAGAGAGAGAGAGAGAGAGAGAGAGAGAGAGAGAGAGAGCGCTACACGTCCTTACATCCATACGCACATATACACACACAACTATACATACACATGCACACATACCAAAAACACACCCACACCTACACACATAAATAAATATATCTACATAGGAAATAAGCGCTTTCTATTTTGGGAAAAATGCTGTCAGTCTGAGGCAGGCGGATAATAATAGATTCCTTTTTTCGGAGAGAAAAATTGACCTCGTTTCTTCTAACATCAAAGGAACTTTAAGCTTTCTCTTTCTCTTTTTCTTCCTTCCCTACTTTTCTTATCGCCCCAAAGCATAACTTGTGAGATATAGTTCAAGGAGAAGAGGGAAGCGCGAATGAGAGATAATAGAGAAAAACAGTAAGAAAAGAGAGAGGAAATAGAAGTAAGAGAGGGTGGGAGACAGATAGAGGAATGGAGGGAAAGAGTGACGTAGGGAGGGAGGAAAAGAAGGACGCAGAGGTATAGGAAGCGGGAGGGAGAGAGGGGGAGAAGTAGAAAGGGAGAGGGAGGTAGAGAGAAAGGGGAGAAGTAGAGAGAGAGAGGGGGGGAAAGAGAGGAAGAGAGAGGAGAGGGAGAGGGAGGAGAGGGAGGAAGGGAGGGAGGGAGGGAGGGAGGAGGGAGGGAGGGAGGGAGGGAGAAGATAGATAGAGAGAGAGAGAGAGAGAGAGAGAGAGAGAGATAGATAGAGAGAGAGATAGAGAGAGAGATAGACAGAGAGAGAGAGAGATAGAGATAGAGATAGACACAGAGATAGAGATAGAGATAGAGATACATATATAGATAGATTGATAGAGAGAGAGAGAGAGAGAGAGAGAGAGAGATAAAGATAGAGATAGAGATAGAGATAGAGAGAAAGATAGAGAGAGAGGGAGAGGAGAGGGAGATAGGGAGGGAGGGAGAGGGAGATAGGGAGGGAGTGAGGGAGAGAATAGAGCAAGATTAGGAGGGAGGGAAAGAGAACGAAAAAAAATGAAATAATGATATGCGATAATTGAAAAAAGAAAAGAGAAAGAAAGAAACATCAATAAAGACTAGGAATAAAAAAGGAAGAGAGAGAAAAAGAGAGCCGCGAGTTGTGCCGATTCATTCTTCCACGAGGCCGGTGACCGCTACAGACGCGGCCGTCGCTTCCTCCGCTGCTGCCGTCACCGCCGCCACCTCTATTGCTTTTCTGCATTTTTATGCTTAAGTTTATGCAATTTTAGTCCTCTATAGATTAGTTTAGTCCTTATCTTATCCAGCGTGCGCTATCACCACCTCTAATCACAGTTACGCACATACACGAACTTCCTCCACTACCATAATCAAACAATTTATTCGTACAATTTCTGTCCAGAATTAACCCAACTCTCATTGACCATCAATTCCTATTAACCCTATCGCCTCACACAGGATCTTCGTGGCCGCACAACTGCACAGGCCTGTCCTCTTCCCATTTCTGCTCCTCTTCCTCTTTTCCCTCTACTCCTGGCCCTCTTCCTCTTCTCTCGATCCTTTTATTGTAAAATCTTTTTTCTTTTCCTATTCCTTTTTCTTTATCCTTTTCCTCCTCCTCCTCCTTTTCTTCTTCTTCATCTGCCCTCTCCTTCTCTTTCTCTTTCTTTTTCTTCTTCTCCTCCCTCTCCTTCTCCTTCTCTTTCTCTTTCTTCTTCTCCTCCTCCTCCCTCTTCCTCTTCCTCCTCCTCCTGTGTCCGGCAGTCCGCAGCCACGAACGACCTCACGCTGTTAGACTTCGGAATCGCTTCGTCACTCTAACGCCGACGCGAACGCCTTAATGGCCACCGCTGCTATTCGTGAACGTAAATGACTGGGAAGTAAAGAGGACGCGGCGATACGCTATGCCATTTGAAACAAACAAACAGACGCTCAGATGCTCACGCGCGAACGCCACTACAGTCCGACACACATTTCATACGCCTTCGAGGCCCCTTCACCGTCTTTAATCCAGCGCCCTATAATTCATCATATTACACCTCTCCTGCCGCTCGATTACGCTTGATTCCTCCGAGTCCCTCTGCTAAGACTTATAATTCCTTAAATGCACGTCTATCATCCTCCAAGACCATTAACACACCCGCACACATGCCAGTGCGAGTACATACGTACGTACGTACATGCACACACATTCTCTCTTTCTCTCTCTCTCTCTCTCTCTCTCTCTCTCTCTCTCTCTCTCTCTCTCTCTCTCTCCCTCTCTCTCTCTCTCTCTCTCTCTCTCTCATTCTAACCACCTTTCGCACTCTTCCCCGACCCTCTGTAAGGAACGGCAAAGCTATTGTAAATTCCTCCCTTCTCGTGGGGATTACCTCCCCCCCCCCCCCCATTTCTTCTTTTTGCGTTTTTTTTAAGTATAAATAAAGTGACACTGTCCCTCTTTTTGAGCTAACGGTTATGCGAACACGAACAACTGCGCTACCCACGTGCTGCAACTTTGACAACTGCAGCGTGTAATCGTTATTTACGGTGTAAAATCATCAAAAATGCCCCGCAGCCGCCGATAACTGTACGGAGCGGAAAACGGCCATTTGTAGCTTGAGCTCTGTGTTGTTGCCGGGGCTGTGTCGATGAACCGCGGCCCACTAAATGTTATGTGAATGTACGCGCGCCCGTGTGCGTCAATGGGTGCTTGTCTGTACGTCTGTGCGTGAGGGACAAACCTGCACATACAGTGATGGAGACGGAAGGGAAGAGGGAAGGAGAAAGGGAGGGGAAAGGGAAGGAGAGAGGGAAAGAAGGGAAGAGAAAAGAAAAACAGAAAACGAGGGAAGTAGGGGAGGGAGTAGAGGGAGGGAAGGGAGTAGAGGGAGGGAAGGGAGTAGATGGAGGGAAGGGAGGAGAGGGAGGGAAGGGAGGAGAGAGAGGAAAGGGAGGAGAGAGAAAGAGAGAGAGAGAAATGTATTCACGCACGCATGCATATATTACCGGCCAGACTGACCCAGTGCGAGAGCCAACTGAGCCCGCCCCGGACCTCTCCTGCTTGCATTGCCGCCTGCACATAAAACAGGCCGCCACACCATGCCGCCCCTTCAACACCTCTCCCGTTTCTCCCTCCTTCGGGCATTCTCTACTTCCATTCTACGTTTCACATTCCATTCAGACCATTCAGAGGTTCGCATCTCTTATTGTATTTAGATCTCTTTTGTTTTCATCTCCGTAATCATCATCTTTGTGTTGTTCCGTCACCACTCTTTATTTCTTCTTCCTATTTTCTTCCTTCTTCTCTTAATATTTCTCATCATTATAATTCTATTCCTGCTAATCCTTCTTCTTCCTCCTCCCCCTCCGATTTCTCTTCCTACTTCCCCACCTCTTCCTCTTCCTACTTCCCCTCCTCTTCCTCTTCCTCTTTCCCTTCCTCTTCTTCTTCCTCCTTCCCCTTCCCCTCCTCTTCCTCCTTCCCTTCCTCTTCCTTTTCCTCCTTCCCTTCCCTTCCCTTCCGCCTCCTCCTAGAACTCCTAGCCACAGTCTCCCTTCCGCTTTGTCTCTCACTTCCATTAACCCTTTCCAACCAACTATCCTCTATCCACTATCCCTCCCCCCTCCCCCATCCCCACCCTCCCCCAGCACCCTAAGTATCCGCAAACTATCGGCCACCGAGTTGGACTTCCGTTAACCGCGGCGTAAGCTATATGGCAAGGGGAGACACGGGGGAGAGAAAGGAGACGGAAGTACAATGAGTAAGAAGAAGAGAGAAGAAGAGAGGAAAGATCACGGCAGCGGAAGGGCAGATGCAAGGAATCGTTTGAAGGAGAGAGATAGAGGGGGTGGGGGGGGGGGGAGATAAGCTCGACGAAAAGGAAGATGGGGAAGGAGAGGGATAGAGAGAGAGAGAGAGAGAGAGAGAGAGAGAGAGAGAGAGAGAGAGAGAGAGAGAGAGAGAGAGAGAGAGAGAGAGAGAGAGAGAGAGAGAGAGGAAGAGAGAGAAAGAGAGAGAGAAAGGAGAAAGAGAGAGAGAGAGAGAAAGAGAGAGAGAGAGAGAAAGAGAGGGAGAGAGAGAAAGAAAGAAAGAGGGAGAGAGAAAGAGAGAAACAGAGAAAGAAAGAAAGAAAGAAAAAAAGACAGAGAGAAAGCAGAGAAAGAGAGAGAAAGAGAGAAAGAGAGAGAGAGAGAGAGAGAAGAGAGAGAGAGAGAAAGAGAGAGAGAGAGAGAGAGAGAGAGAGAGAGAGAGAGAGAGAGAGTAGTAGAGAGAGAGAGAGAGAGAGAGAGAGAGAGAGAGAGAGAGAGAAAGAGAGAGAAAGAGAGAGAAAGAGAGAGAAAGAGAGAGAAAGATAGAGCGAGAGAGAGCGAGAGAGAGAGGGAGAGAAAGGGAGAGAGAGAAGTCGGGGATTCAGTGGGAAACAGAACCATAAATTGGACGGAGCGTGCGGAGGAGTCGACAAATCCGAGGGATTGGGAAGGAGCGATAAATCGAGTGGAAAGTTGTGAAAGAAGCACTAGAGGAGAGAGGTGAGTGAGGGGAGGTTATGGGTAGGGAGAATGGAAAAAAATACGAGTAAAAAAAGAAGAGAGTAGGAGAGGGGGAAATAGGCAACGGGAAGGGAGGACGAAAGAAAGAGGGAGAGCTGGAAAGCGAAGAGAAAAAAGGGGGAGACGGGGAAAGGGAAGGGAGAGGGGGAAAGCGAAGAGAGAAAGAAGGAGAGGAGGGGAAGCGAAGAGAGAAAGAAGGAGAGGGGAAAGAGAATAGAGAAAGAAGAAGACGGGGGAAAGAGGAGAGAAAGAGGGAGCGTGGGAAAGGGAAGAGAGAAAGAGGGATATAGGGAGAGGGACGAACGGAGGGGATATAGAGAGAGGAGCAGAAGAAGAAGGAGAAGGAGAAAGAGGGAGACAGAAAGAAAAGCACATGATCTAACAAGAACCAATACCTAAAGCCACACTAACCCTCCCCCAGTAGAGGTAATCAGTCACATCGTTACATAAAAGCTACAGATGACATCACCTTCTGCAATGGGCGTGTCTGGCGGATGGGAGGAGGAGGAGGAGAGGGGGGAGGATAGGGCACGCCACCTGTCACCTCCTGCCGCTACCTGTCAATCAAGCTGACACCGGGAAGGACAAACACTATCTCAAAATCATATGTGTGACTCTGGCTGTCAAACGGGAGGAGGAATATTGAGGGGAGGCGGAGAGAGAGTGAGGGAAGAGCCAAGTGAAAGAGGGAAAACCGAAATAAGATGTAAACAAAGTAGGAGGGAGGGACACGGGATAAAAAAAGAATGAATATTTGATATCACCTCCCCGACGCGGTATCGAAAGACCCAGTCCCCCCCCAAAAAAAAAAATCCCGGAAAAGAAAGAAACAAAGGAAGAAAGAAAAACGCGATTCTCTCCCAGCCTCCACGAAGCAAGTTTCGACAATGAGATGAGACATGCACGAGGTTGGCGAACATGACTCGGCAGCGCAAGCAACTGTGCGAGCAGCCCTCACCCGTCCCTTACTATTCATCTCCGGTTCCTCTTATGCTATCCACTCTAAGCTCCCAAGCCGTAGCAGAATACACAACGACGGCCATTTCCAAAGATCGGGGGAGGCGAAGCTGGAACAAATCGCCTTCTTAAATAACCAAAAATGTGCGCAATGATATCGAGGTACATCGTTAAGACAAGCGAACGCGCGTCCTAGACAAACAAACACGAAAATCGCGTCAAATCGAACCGCACTAGTTTCATCCGGGAACGTCTGGATGATTCCAGACAGACGAGTAACCGGAAATACAGTACATTAACCGCCTTTTCTCCGTGCGTATATATCTATATATACGTACATGTATGTGTGTGTAACAGTGCGTACGTTGGTGATTATCCACGTGTCGTTACATACAGTCCAGTCTTTTACAGTTGAAGCAAAAACAAAACACACACACTGAAAATAAAAGATGTCAATCAGTTCACTCGATTAACTATAAATATATAGACATAAAATAACCCAAAGGAATCCCAGCCACGTCAACGGAAGGTCGCATTACCGTATCGATAGAGAAGGAACCTGCACGGCTTGCCTCGGAATAAACAAAGCAGACCCGTGAGCAAAGAGAAAAAGACCAGACCGAGGGGGAAGGGGAGAGAAAACTCGTCGACGCCACGGAAAAGTCAAAAGTCATCATTCTGGGGAAAAAAGAAAAAGAAATGAAATATAAAAAGAAAAAAAAGAGAAAAAAAGAAAAGGAAGAAAGAAAGAAAAAGAAAAAGAAAAAAAAAACACGGAAAACACGGTAAAAGCGCCGCCCGAAAGCCGCAGGAGCCGCAGCGAGACAGACGTCCGCGCACAAACCAGGCTCGGGAGCGGCGGCTGAATGGCGGACACACCACTCCGGGCGGACACGTTTCAACAGCGTACTGAAAAGATGCTGCTGCTGCTGCTTTCCGAAATCAGCTGTGATTCCGAATCATTTAAACTACAATCCCAGCGCTGCAATGTTATTCCGGATAGAGATAGGAGTTTCTTGAAGGACTTGTTGCTTGCATTAAAATCATAGGTAAAAAGGAGGAGAAGAAGGGGAGGAAACACTGGAACGGAAGAACGGGAAGAAGAGAGGAAGGAGGAATGGGGAAGGAAGCATGAGTGGATGACGAGGAAAAATTTGGGGAGGAGAGGGCAAAGGAAAAGGAAGGGGAGGGTACATAAGGGAACGCAAGAAAAGGGGAAGAGGAAAGAGGGCGAGGCACGCAAATAGGAAGTGGAAGAGAAAGAGAGAGGGGAGAGGGGGAGGAATGGAGGGAGGGAGGGAGAGGGAGAGGAGGCGCGGGAACGGGAAGGTGAAGGGGGAGTAAAGGAGGGTACCGCGAAGGGGAGGGGGAGGGGGAGGGGCTTATGAGACCTAGCGTTGATTTATCAGGAAGCGAACCACATACAGCGACGCCTGGGAGGCCCTGACCGCTACTTCGGCCGCGGCTTCTAATCTACGTCGACGGAAGCGATAACGCAAATCTGACGGTGTCACAGAAACTATAACACGGTTGTATTAAATCATGCCTACCCTGTAAATGCGTAAGTGTACGATACATATACATAAATACATATATGCATATATATATATATATATATATATATATATATATATATATATATACATATATTTACACACGCATACATAAATAGAGAGCGCCTTTGACGCACTACAAAGAGAGAGAGAGAGAGAGAGAGAGAGAGAGAGAGAGAGAGAGAGAGAGAGAGAGAGAGAGAGAGAGAGACCGAGAGAGAGAGAGAGTAGAGAGAGAGAGAGAGAGAGAAGAAAGAAAGACCGGAGGAGAGGAGAGTAGGAGGAGAGGAGAGGAGAGAGAGAGAAGAAAGAATGAAAGGAGAAGAGAGAAGAAGAGAATGAAAGGAGAGAAGAAAGGAAGAAAGGAGAGAGAGAGAAAGAAAGAAAGGAGAGAGAGAGAAAGAAAGAAAGAAGAGAGAGAGAAAGAAAGAAAGGAGAGAGAGAGAAAGAAAGAAAGGAGAGAGAGAAAGAAAGAAAGAAGAAAAAGGAGGAAAGAAAAAGAAAAAAAAGAAAGAGAGAGAGATCGACCGTGGGTGGAGGGAAAAGCACAGGTACATGTAAGCCAGCAATATAATCCGTCGTACAGCAGTTAGATTTCAGTCGCCACTGAAAAATATAATAAAAACATAAATGTGAAATATGATTTTTTGGTCAAATTGGAAAAATAATCAAACAATGAATAACAGATACCACTTTCTCTCCCCTCCCCCCCCCCCCCTTTCCCTAACCATCCTTCTGCTCGACCCATCATGCACAGTAATAAAAACCATATTTGTTCATAAAGGTCGGAGTCACCTGCACTGGATTCTGACAAGGGGGAAAAAAGTGTTCACCAACAGTAGCCTGCTCTTGCTTCGTCATGCTAACCCCCCCCCCCTCCCTTTAGGACTCCCCTCCCCCCCTTTCCTGCGCGCGCATACGCTCGCATTTAATGTTTCATTCGCACACATTTCTCTGCGTAATTAGAAGCGCCTCTCTTCCTAACGCTTCCTTTCTTCCATCGCTAAATTCTTCGCTCTTCCTAACTACGGCATGGCAGCGTAGCCCGAGGACGTGATAAGCATGGAAACCGCTACATTGGTCATGATGATAAGTCAGTAACCCGAATTGGGATCCATATCACACACTTCGATGCTCCGGCCGAATTCCGTGCGAGAACTGGAACGTTCTGGCACAAATTCTTCGCTCCGAGGTAAGTAAAAAAGGAAAATAATACGTCATAATCTTAAAAGGTATTATATAAAATAAACTTCCGATCTTACTGGATAAACACGATCAAGTTGTCTAAATGATGAAAAAAATAATAACTATTATTATCATAACAACAATAATAAACATTAAATAATAATAAACAAATTACGCCACCCCTTGAACACATTACTCTTACATAAGAACCACAACCGCCCCACCAACTATTCATCAATATCCGAACACAGTTATGAATCCCTAATCATCCGCCTAATTCCCTCATAAAGCCCCGAACAAATTGCTGACGAACGCCGCACAAACTCCTCGCAAACCAACACTCCACAAACAAACTCCTTGCAAACGGACCTTCGCACCTGTATAAACCACCTGCTCGAACTTTACAACAAACCGACAAACTTTCCAGCCACATAAATACACTTTCTTCTCTTTCGGTATTTTTCTCGAGCCTCCCCTCACCCCTCACCCCTCCCCCCTCCCCCAACCATTTTTTTCATAATTGTCACGTTATTTTCGTTAAGGCCACTCTTCCTCCCACCCCTTCCCCCTAAATGAGACGAGACGGCAGGAGCGACTCGAGTCATCCCCCCCCCCCACTCCCACTCAGGCAACATCGAGACCCAAAAGGCGGTATCCCATTAATTATTCAACCGAAATAACCTACCAATCCACCGCAAACGAAAATCCTCTTAAATGATTATATAGATTGTCAATTTTCCGAACCCAGATATAGATCCCCCCCCCCCCCCTCGGTCACTTTCCCCCCCACCTTGATTCAATACAGCAACCCATAGCCGCGTACACATGTGAAATAAAAAGTTTCTGATTCGGAATAGCCAAAGTTCACAATCGTGGCGAACAGAGCATCACGCCACGACCGCCACTGGCCAAAAGCATATATTACTGCGGGGAGAGGGAGTAACATAGGGATTAGGATTGGGAGACGGATAGGGATTAGAAAAGGGATAGGGAGTAGCATTGGGACTGAAAGAGGGATAGGGAGTAGCATTGGGATTGGAAGAGGGATAGGGAGTTGCAATGGGATTGGAAGAGGGATAGGGAATAGCACTGGGATTGGGAGAGGGATAGGCAGTAGCACAGGAATTGGAGTAGGGGAGAGAGAGGGAGTAGGGACTGGGGTAGAGAGTGATAGGGATTGGGATACGGATAGCTGTAAGGAAACAGATAAGGCATAGTGATAGTGATAGGGAGAGGCAAAGTCATAGTAACAAGTATAAGGAGAAGCATAAGCATAGTGATAGACATAGGTGATAAGGACAGATATAGGGAGAAGCGTAGAGATGGAATAAGGAGAGTGATAGAGATATAGATGAGGACAGGGACAAGCATCATAAAAGACAAGGAAAGGGATATGAACAGATAAAGTGTATGTCAAAAAGTGAGGGTTGAATAGAGGGATAAAGGGAAAGGGAGAGAGCACGAGGCAGGGCAAGTGAGGGCGAATTAAAGGGGAAAATGGAAAAGCATGGATAGGAAAGGTATGAGAGGGAGGAGAGATAGAGTGAGAACGCGTGAGTGAGTGAGTGAGAAAGGGGGAAGTAGAATGTGCATGTGAGTGTGAGCGTGTGTGTCTGAGAGTGTGTCTGAGTGAGAGTGATTGGATGAGTGTGAGTGAGTGGATGAGTGTGTGTGTTTGAGAGAGAGAGAGAGAGAGAGAGAGAGAGAGAGAGAGAGAGAGAGAGAGAGAGAGAGAGAGAGAGAGAGAGAGAGAGAGAGAGAGAGACAGAGAAAGCAAGCATGAGCATACGTATGTGCGTGAGTATGAGTAAGCGTGCGAATCGTGGTTCAATCTACCTAATGCCCGACACCCCCCCACCCCCCACCCTCTGCCCAGTGCCCCTATCCCCTTCCCCGCTGACCGCCCGCGCTTGATTCCAGGAGCCTCCTTCCCGACCCACTGCAGAAACTCCGGCCTGGACTTCCGCCCCTTGGCCTTGGCCGCTAAACTTGAATTTCCTCCGCCAGTCTTTCGAACGCCGCTCGCCTCTGTTTACGCGTCTCATCTGGACAGCTTCTGATGAGATCTCTCTCCGCTTTTTCCCTTTGGTCTTCTAATGACACATCTCTCTGCTAAACATCGGTGAGTGGTTGGAGGAAAAAAAAGGGTTGGAAGGGGGAGAGGGCGGCGAGAAGGAAGGAGGAAGGGGGAGGAGGGAGTGATGGGCAGGAAGTCGAGAAGGCAGATGAAGCAAATGAAGAGGCGGTAGATGAGGAAAGTGAGAAAATTTTGATGACGCATATATCTGAAAAATAATAATGGTAAACAAATAAAAATTATGAAGAAGCGAAAGATGAAGAAAACAACGAAGAGGCGGTGATGATGGGAGATGGAAAGATGAAGACAAAAATTAAGAGAAGGTTAAGAAAGCATCACCAAGAGCATCAAAGAACAAAGAGAAGAGAGGCTGCTCCCGCCAAAAGTGCGAGCCAAGAAGAAGAAGGAGAAGGAGGAGGAGAAGGAGGAGAAGGAGGAGGAGGAGGAGGAGGAGGAGGAGGAGGAGGAGGGGGAGGGAGGGGGAGGGGGAGGAGAAGGAGGAAGGAGAAGGAGAAGAAGAAGAAAGAAAGAAAGAAAAAGAAAAAGAAAAAAAAAACTTTCTACCATTACCGGCTTTCGGGCACTTTTTATGGTTAGCTTCCGTTCGATGTCAAACCAATATTGCAAAACCTTCACACAAACCAGCCCAAACCCGCTTACCAGGAGCTCATGGAAAAAATCTATATCTTATATATATATATATATATATATATATATATATATATATATATATATATGTGTGTGTGTGTGTGTGTGTGTGTGTGTGTGTGTGTGTGTGTGTAAAGTATTTTCTTTCTACCTGTTACTCTTCTCTTCTCTTGTATTTTTCTTTTTCTTTTCCACTCTCTTAACTTTCTCCCTCTCTCT
The DNA here is from genome assembly GCF_042767895.1 of Penaeus vannamei. Lineage (NCBI taxonomy): Eukaryota > Metazoa > Arthropoda > Malacostraca > Decapoda > Penaeidae > Penaeus > Penaeus vannamei. The sequence goes on from NC_091582.1 coordinate 8,919,345, forward strand.
TTCTGTTTCTTTTCCTCTTCCTCTCCCCCCCCCTCTCTTTCTCTCCTTCCTTGCCCGTTTTTCCTCTCCCTTACTACTTTCTTCACCCCAATCCCTCCCTCACTCCTTTTCCTACTTCCCCTCCATTCATCCCTTCATTTTTCCCTCCCCTCCTTCTTTCCTTTCTCCCTCCCTTTCCTTTCCTTTCCTGCTTCCCTTCCCTTCCTCCCTCCCTTCCTTCCTTTCCTCTCTTCCTTCATTTCTCCCTCCCTTCCCTTTTCCTTACCTCCTCCCTTCCTTTCCTTTTCTCCTCCTCCCTCCCTTCCTTCCTTCTCCTCCCTCTCCTCCCTTCCTTTCTCCCTCCCTCCCTTTCTTCCTTCCTTCTTCCTCCTTCCCCACATCTCCCTCCATCCATCCCCCCACCCCACACCCGGACCCCCCCAGCTCGCCGCAAATAACGGCCCCTCCCTCCCCTCCCTTCCTTACTTTCCTCCTCCTTCCCTTCCTTCCTTCCTCCCTCCCTCCCTCCCTTCCTTCCTTCCTTCTTCCCTCCCTCCCTCCCTCCCTCCCTTCCTTCCTTCCTTCCTCCCTCCCTCCCTTCCTTCCTTTCCTCCTCCTTCCCATCTCCCTCCAACCATCCCCCTACCTCCACCCCGGAACCCCCCAGCTCGCCGCAAATAACGGCCTCCACAAATAACGCAGCTTAGCCACAATGGATGGATTTTTCACAAGGCAGGACTTGTATCGAGAAAACATTACGTGTCGGGAAACGAACCGCGAGCTGCACTCCGGGAATCAGCAAGCCCGAATAATTCCATACCTGGAAAGCGAGAGCGGATGGTCGGAAAACAAAGCAAAACGAGAGAGAGGGAGAGGGAGAGGGAGAGGGAGAGGGAGAGGGAGAGGGAGAGGGAGAGGGAGGGGGGAGAGGGAGGGGGGAGAGAGAGGGGAGAGAGAGGGGAGAGAGAGAGGGGGAGAGAGAGAGGGGAGAGAGAGAGGGAGAGAGAGGGAGGGAGGGAAGGAGAGAGGGAGAAGAGAGAGGGAGAGAGAGAGAGAGAGAGAGAGAGAGAGAGAGAGAGAGAGAGAGAGAGAGAGAGAGAGAGAGAGAGAGACAGAGAGGGAGAGAAAGAGAGAGAGAGATAGAGAGGGGGAAGAGAGGGAGGGAGATAGAGAGAGAGAGAGAGAGAGAGAGAGAGAGAGAGAGAGAGAGAGAGAGAGAGAGAGAGAGAGAGAGAGAGAGAGAGAGAGAGAGATTGAATTCATTATTGTTTTTGCAATATGCTTTTTTATTTCTTTCTTGGAGGAGGGGATGGGGCTTGGTGGGAGGTGAACGGGACGATCCACTCCGGTTCACAGCCGAATATTCCACCTTGTCATTGCGTTTTTGTTCTTGCCCTCTTTCTCTTTTCTTTTTTGTGTTTTCTAGTGTTCCTCCTTTTTGTAAGTCATCTCGTTTTGTCATTATTCATGTTCGTCATTCTTTACTCAAGACCGCAGTTCCTTCAGCAGATGTCTGGCAAATTCGTAGTACCGTTATCGCCGCGTTGCTTCTTCCCCCTTCCCACTTCTTCCTTTTTATCAAACGTGCGCCCATGCATCGCTACATCTTTTCGTGTTTCGCTTCCGTCGCATGTGTCTGTCTTTGGATATTAGATAAGAGTCGGTTTTATCTCCCCTAACTAGTCCCGTTATCTATCTGTGGTCCCTTTGATTTTACTCTTCGTTCTTTCAGTCTCTTTTTCAATATTTTTTCCCCTCGAATCCCACCTTTCTTCAGACTCCTTCACCGGTGCATTCGCAAAAACCCTCCTCTCCTCCTCCTCCTCCTATTCCTAACCCGCGTTCTCCTCCTATCTCTCTTCCTCCTGTTCCTAACCCGCCTTCTCCTCCTATTCCTAACCCGCCTTCTCCTCCTATCTCTCTTCCTCCTATTCCTAACCCGCTTTCTCTTCCTATCTCTCTTCCTCATATTCCCAACCCGCCTTCTCCTCCCATCTCTCTTCCTCCTCCTCCTATCCCTCCCCTTCATCCTCCCCTCCCCTTTTTCGCTAACCAAACAGAGCTGCTCTCGCGGGCGGCCTCGAATCCCGCCTCATCCAGGCGTGAAGGCAAACCAACAGGTCACGATTACGAAACGGTAATCTCTTTCCGACATTTCGGGGGAAAGCGAGGGGGAGAGGGGGAGGCAGGGGGAAGGGGGGGAGGGGGGAGGGGGGAAGCAGGAAGGAAGGGAGGGAGGAGGGGAGAGGCAGGGGGAAGGGAGGGAGGGGAGGGGGAGGGCAGGGGGAAGGGAGGAGGAGGGGAGGGGAGGTGGGAAGGTGGAGGGGGAGAGGCGGGGAGGCAGGTGGAAAGGGGAGGGGGGTGGGAAGGTGAGGAAGGGACGAAGGGGAGAATGCCCCTCATGCGGGGGGAAAGGTAAGGGGGGTTGAAAGGTAGCGCGGGAAGGGGCAAGGAAAAAGGGTAGGGGAGGGGAGGTGGCTTCAGGAGGAAATGATGAGGGTTGAATGAAAGAGAAACGGAAGGAGCAGCAACAAGAGACGAGGGAAAGGGGAAGGGAGCAAAAAAATAAAAAGGGGAAAAGAAGGGTAACACACATATAAGAAGGGGGAAAACGGTCGCGAAGATAGGAGAGGAAAAGAGGAAGAAGGTAGCGACAGCGGACAAAGAACAAGGAACTAGGAGAGCAAGAGGGGGGGATGGCAAAGAACAGGGAAGAGGGGAGGGGAAAGAAATTCTTGATCCCATGAACCCGAAATGACTACGCGGAAAACTCGACTGCATCTTTCCTCAGTGTCTCTAGCTCCCACATTCTTCCCCCTGTTCTTTGTCCACCCCTTTAAAAAAAACATCCATTAACAAAAAGAAAAAAAAAATCAAGTATATTCGTAAATTCATTAACAAATAAATAGATCAATTCAGATTCATGCTTGACCGAACGAGCGTGCTGGTGCTCCCTGATCGAATAAACAAACACGAGGCCTTTTCCTGCATGTACTCCTCCCCTATTTCACGCCGGCCAGATTTTGCCGACTGTCTGTTGTGTTGTGATGATTTCTAAAAATAAGTAAATACGGAAATAAATCTTGAGCATTTTATACTACTAGAACTCATAAAACAAACTGAAGTATATCAAACAAAAAATAACGGTAAAAATATAAACCATAAATATATATATACACAGTACATTTAGAGTACACGCAACACAACAAATAGTTACGTACATGCATGTCTGATTATTATTATGTTTTTCCCATGTGTTCACTATCTCTGATCAAATATACCAGGCTTGCTCGTAAAAAAATCAACAGCATTCAAACACACTAACCTAAGCCATTCATAAATAAAATAAAAATCATAAAACGGCCCGAAAAAGTATAAACAGCCAAATAAAACGAAAAAAAAATCTACGCAACGTCACAATGTGTTGGGATGCGCATATTGAGCGCACTTCGGCAGCCGGAACTCGCTCGGCGCCTCGGGGACAAGGTCTGCAGCCGCTGGTCTTGAACTTGGCCGACGTCAGCACTTTACCGGATCGGAGTGCTCGCCCTCACCAAAGCCTAGACATCAGGCGCAACGAGACACCGACAAAACGAGATATCGGACTACTTGGCAACAGACAACTGGACTTCAGACACAACTTGACACCAAACATAGGAAGAAATCAGACAAGAATAAATAAGATATAAGACATCAGAAACAACGAGACATCAGACACACGTAGACATCAGACACAAGAAGAAATCACACCCAAGACATCAGAGACAACGAGACATCACACAAAACAGACATCAAACACGGGCCATGAATCCCAGCCTTACGACCACCCCCTGACGACGATCTGAAAAGCAACGGTTTACACAAGACTTATAACGAACTCTCGTACGTGTCGAGTGCTCATGTCGACCCAAGAGCGCATGACCCGCCACAAAAGGACCGTCGAAGGGGAAACGTCCAAGCCTCAAAGACGATCGGCACCGCAGTCATTCTTCTGAAGGACGTCGGGGCCGGGGGGAGGGGGGGGTAACTAGCAAACCCCCTTCGAGCGGTCGCGCGCGCGTGGGTCGTGACTTCTCTTTTTTTTTTAATTCAGACAAAGGAATATAATAACACCGATCAAATAGAAAGTTATTGCGACGAAAAAATGTAGCACGGTATCGTACAGGTTCTGTGGTACATGGATTGAAAAAAAAGGAAGGATGAAAGGGAGGGAGGGAGGTAGGGAGGGGGAGAAAGGGAGAAAGGGAGAAAGGGAGAAAGGGAGAAAGGGAGAGAGAGAGAGAGAGAGAGAGAGAGAGAGAGAGAGAGAGAGAGAGAGAGAGAGAGAGAGAGAGAGAGAGAGAGAGAGAGAGAGAGAGAACGCAGAGGAGAGGGAGGGATAGGATGACAAGAGGATACAAGGGAAATAGGGAAGAATGAAGGAAGAAAAGGAGTAAGAAAATGAGGGAGAGTGCCACAGCCCCCTAAAAACAAGGCCCTTCATCAGAAAGGCTGCTAAAGGGCGTCGAAGCGACAGCCACACACGGCAGAACGCATAACAAAGACCCACAACAAGGCAGGCAAAAACAAAGCCAACGAGACCCAGCACGACAGGTTCTGGCGGCTGCGGGTAAAAGCCTGCAGCATTTCACCATTACCGGTGACAAGGGTATAACTTATGATTCTCGAAGCTGGGCCATACTCCTTGCCTGACCTGCTCTGGCTTGGCAAGGCTTAGCTCGCTAGGTCAATCTCCGGGTTCGGTTTAATTTTCCTGACCCTCCCTTAATCTTACCCTGTCACTGCACCCCCTCCCTCCCTCTCTCTCTCTCTCTCTCTCTCTAGAAACACACACACACACACACACACACACACACACACACACGCACTCACACAAACACACACACACACACACACACACACAGATAGATAGATAGACAGAGAGAGAGAGAGAGAGAGAGAGAGAGAGAGAGAGAGAGAGAGAGAGAGAGAGAGAGAGAGAGAGAGAGAGAGAGAGAGAGAGGAGGGAGGGAGGGAAGGAGAGAGAGAGAGAGAGAGAGAGAGAGAGAGAGAGAGAGAGAGAGAGAGAGAGAGAGAGAGAGAGAGAGAGAGAGAGAGAGAGAGAGAGAGAGAGAGAGCTTTACTGCTTTACTCATGCTTTCCTGGTTTGGCTTGACTTGACTTGACTTCCCTAACCTGTTTTTTTCGCCCGACTTGGTTTGATTTACGAAATCTCTTTGCATTGTTTGGAGAGAATTTGCTCCTCTTTTTTCGGCCTTTGTGTTTCCTTTACCCTCTTTGCATCGTTTCTTGATTGTCTCTGAGCTTTTCTTCTAACACCCCCTTCCTCCCTTCCTCCTACCTCCTCCCTTCCTCCTTCCTCCCCTTCATCTTCTCTTTCTCCTCGTGTTTTTCAGGACCCTTCTTTGTCCCTTATGCTTTCTTTCCTTTGTCTCATCCTCGGTCTTCCCTTTGTTTACCTTCCGTCCTTCTTCCTCTCCCATCTATCACGTTCTTTCAATATTCTCTCCTTTTTCGAGAAAACTTAATTGCTCCTCTGCTTTCCCCCTGCTTCCATACTGCCTCTTTTCTTGTTCTAAATGGTTTGCCACTATTCCCTCAACCCATTCTTCATTAACTTAATCTCGGTTCCTTTCAATTTCTTCATTCCCTCCCGTTTCTTATGTCCCTCTACGTATCTCTCCTTTTTTTTTCCTTATTTCATTTTCATCCCTCCGTATCTTGCATTCCCCCTTCTCTCCGTATCTCCTTTTCAATTTCGTCCCTCTTTCGCTTAATATTAACCCCCTCCTCGTTCCTTATCCATGTCTCTCTCTCTCCTTTTCCCTGCATGTTATTCCTCACCTTCCATCCCCCCTCATCCTTCTCCTTCCACACTTCTTCCTCCTTTCATCTCCTTTCACACCCTTTCCTCCTCCCCCCCCCCATCCCCTTTGAAATCCCCCACCCCGCCCCCTCCTTCAAAACAGAGGTGACCTTTGACCTTACGTAAGACTAGGCCTCTCTTTCTCGTCCACATCCCTCGCGTCTCCCACTCGTATTCATAACTTCAAAACCTCCCGTACATCTTAACTTTGCTTCATGGGGATAACTTTGCTTTATGAGGATAAGCGAGGATCCTGTCTGCCTCCCTGCTTGTTTCGCCAGGGTTGCCTCCCCTGCTCTTTCGAAACGTCTGCATCCCTGCTTGTTTTGTCTCCTCTGCTGTTTCGAAACGTCTGCATCCCTGCTTGTTTCGCCAGGGTTGCCTCCCCTGCTCTTTCGAAACGTCTGCATCCCTGCTTGTTTTGTCTCCTCTGCTGTTTCGAAACGTCTGCCTCCCTACTTGTTTCGCCAGGGTTGCCTCCCCTACTTGTTCCGCCAGGGTTGCCTCCCCTGCTCTTTCGAAACATCTGCCTCCCTGCTTGTTCTGCCAGGGTTGCCTCCCCTGCTCTTTCGAAACCTGCCTCCCTACTTGTTCCGCCAGGGTTGCCTCCCCTGCTCTTTCGAAACATCTGCCTCCCTGCTTGTTCCGCCAGGGTTGCCTCCCCTGCTCTTTCGAAACATCTGCCTCCCTGCTTGTTCCGCCAGGGTTGCCTCCCCTGCTCTTTCGAAACATCTGTCTCCCTGCTTGTTTCGCCAGGGTTGCCTCCCCTGCTCTTTCGAAACATCTGCCTCCCTGCTTGTTCCGCCAGGGTTGCCTCCCCTGCTCTTTCGAAACATCTGCCTCCCTGCTTGTTCCGCCAGGGTTGCCTCCCCTGCTCTTTCGAAACATCTGTCTCCCTGCTTGTTTCGCCAGGGTTGCCTCCCCTGCTCTTTCGAAACGTCTGCCTCCCTGCTTGTTCCGCCAGGGTTGCCTCCCCTGCTCTTTCGAAACATCTGCCTCCCTGCTTGTTCCGCCAGGGTTGCCTCCCCTGCTCTTTCGAAACATCTGCCTCCCTGCTTGTTTCGCCAGGGTTGCCTCCCCTGCTCTTTCGAAACATCTGCCTCCCTGCTTGTTCCGCCAGGGTTGCCTCCCCTGCTCTTTCGAAACATCTGTCTCCCTGCTTGTTTCGCCAGGGTTGCCTCCCCTGCTCTTTCGAAACGTCTGCCTCCCTGCTTGTTCCGCCAGGGTTGCCTCCCCTGCTCTTTCGAAACATCTGCCTCCCTGCTTGTTCCGCCAGGGTTGCCTCCCCTGCTCTTTCGAAACATCTGCCTCCCTGCTTGTTCCGCCAGGGTTGCCTCCCCTGCTCTTTCGAAACATCTGCCTCCCTGCTTGTTCCGCCAGGGTTGCCTCCCCTGCTCTTTCGAAACATCTGCCTCCCTGCTTGTTCCGCCAGGGTTGCCTCCCCTGCTCTTTCGAAACATCTGCCTCCCTGCTTGTTTTGCCAGGGTTGCCTCCCCTGCTCTTTCGAAACATCTGCCTCCCTGCTTGTTCCGCCAGGGTTGCCTCCCCTGCTCTTTCGAAACATCTGCCTCCCTGCTTGTTCCGCCAGGGTTGCCTCCCCTGCTCTTTCGAAACATCTGCCTCCCTGCTTGTTCCGCCAGGGTTGCCTCCCCTGCTCTTTCGAAACATCTGCCTCCCTGCTTGTTCCGCCAGGGTTGCCTCCCCTGCTCTTTCGAAACGTCTGCCTCCCTGCTTGTTCCGCCAGGGTTGCCTCCCCTGCTCTTTCGAAACATCTGCCTCCCTGCTTGTTTCGCCAGGGTTGCCTCCCCTGCTCTTTCGAAACGTCTGCCTCCCTGCTTGTTTTGCCAGGGTTGCCTCCCCTGCTCTTTCGAAACATCTGCCTCCCTGCTTGTTCCGCCAGGGTTGCCTCCCCTGCTCTTTCGAAACATCTGCCTCCCTGCTTGTTCCGCCAGGGTTGCCTCCCCTGCTCTTTCGAAACATCTGCCTCCCTGCTTGTTCCGCCAGGGTTGCCTCCCCTGCTCTTTCGAAACATCTGCCTCCCTGCTTGTTCCGCCAGGGTTGCCTCCCCTGCTCTTTCGAAACATCTGCCTCCCTGCTTGTTCTGCCAGGGTTGCCTCCCCTGCTCTTTCGAAACGTCTGCCTCCCTGCTTGTTTCGCCAGGGTTGCCTCCCCTGCTCTTTCGAAACGTCTGCCTCCCTGCTTGTTTCGCCAGGGTTGCCTCCCCTGCTCTTTCGAAACATCTGCCTCCCTGCTTGTTTCGCCAGGGTTGCCTCCCCTGCTCTTTCGAAACATCTGCCTCCCTGCTTGTTTTGCCAGGGTTGCCTCCCCTGCTCTTTCGAAACGTCTGCCTCCCTGCTTGTTTTGCCAGGGTTGCCTCCCCTGCTCTTTCGAAACATCTGCCTCCCTGCTTGTTTTGCCAGGGTTGCCTCCCCTGCTCTTTCGAAACATCTGCCTCCCTGCTTGTTTCGCCAGGGTTGCCTCCCCTGCTCTTTCGAAACATCTGCCTCCCTGCTTGTTCCGCCAGGGTTGCCTCCCCTGCTCTTTCGAAACGTCTGCCTCCCTGCTTGTTCCGCCAGGGTTGCCTCCCCTGCTCTTTCGAAACATCTGCCTCCCTGCTTGTTCCGCCAGGGTTGCCTCCCCTGCTCTTTCGAAACATCTGCCTCCCTGCTTGTTCCGCCAGGGTTGCCTCCCCTGCTCTTTCGAAACATCTGCCTCCCTGCTTGTTCCGCCAGGGTTGCCTCCCCTGCTCTTTCGAAACGTCTGCCTCCCTGCTTGTTCCGCCAGGGTTGCCTCCCCTGCTCTTTCGAAACATCTGCCTCCCTGCTTGTTTCGCCAGGGTTGCCTCCCCTGCTCTTTCGAAACATCTGCCTCCCTGCTTGTTTTGCCAGGGTTGCCTCCCCTGCTCTTTCGAAACATCTGCCTCCCTGCTTGTTCCGCCAGGGTTGCCTCCCCTGCTCTTTCGAAACATCTGCCTCCCTGCTTGTTCCGCCAGGGTTGCCTCCCCTGCTCTTTCGAAACATCTGCCTCCCTGCTTGTTCCGCCAGGGTTGCCTCCCCTGCTCTTTCGAAACATCTGCCTCCCTGCTTGTTCCGCCAGGGTTGCCTCCCCTGCTCTTTCGAAACATCTGCCTCCCTGCTTGTTCCGCCAGGGTTGCCTCCCCTGCTCTTTCGAAACATCTGCCTCCCTGCTTGTTCCGCCAGGGTTGCCTCCCCTGCTCTTTCGAAACATCTGCCTCCCTGCTTGTTCTGCCAGGGTTGCCTCCCCTGCTCTTTCGAAACGTCTGCCTCCCTGCTTGTTCCGCCAGGGTTGCCTCCCCTGCTCTTTCGAAACGTCTGCCTCCCTGCTTGTTTCGCCAGGGTTGCCTCCCCTGCTCTTTCGAAACATCTGCCTCCCTGCTTGTTTCGCCAGGGTTGCCTCCCCTGCTCTTTCGAAACATCTGCCTCCCTGCTTGTTTTGCCAGGGTTGCCTCCCCTGCTCTTTCGAAACGTCTGCCTCCCTGCTTGTTTTGCCAGGGTTGCCTCCCCTGCTCTTTCGAAACATCTGCCTCCCTGCTTGTTCCGCCAGGGTTGCCTCCCCTGCTCTTTCGAAACATCTGCCTCCCTGCTTGTTTCGCCAGGGTTGCCTCCCCTGCTCTTTCGAAACATCTGCCTCCCTGCTTGTTTTGCCAGGGTTGCCTCCCCTGCTCTTTCGAAACGTCTGCCTCCCTGCTTGTTCCGCCAGGGTTGCCTCCCCTGCTCTTTCGAAACATCTGCCTCCCTGCTTGTTCCGCCAGGGTTGCCTCCCCTGCTCTTTCGAAACGTCTGCCTCCCTGCTTGTTCCGCCAGGGTTGCCTCCCCTGCTCTTTCGAAACGTCTGCCTCCCTGCTTGTTCCGCCAGGGTTGCCTCCCCTGCTCTTTCGAAACATCTGCCTCCCTGCTTGTTTCGCCAGGGTTGCCTCCCCTGCTCTTTCGAAACATCTGCCTCCCTGCTTGTTTTGCCAGGGTTGCCTCCCCTGCTCTTTCGAAACGTCTGCCTCCCTGCTTGTTTTGCCAGGGTTGCCTCCCCTGCTCTTTCGAAACATCTGCCTCCCTGCTTGTTTTGCCAGGGTTGCCTCCCCTGCTCTTTCGAAACATCTGCCTCCCTGCTTGTTTCGCCAGGGTTGCCTCCCCTGCTCTTTCGAAACATCTGCCTCCCTGCTTGTTTTGCCAGGGTTGCCTCCCCTGCTCTTTCGAAACGTCTGCCTCCCTGCTTGTTCCGCCAGGGTTGCCTCCCCTGCTCTTTCGAAACATCTGCCTCCCTGCTTGTTTCGCCAGGGTTGCCTCCCCTGCTCTTTCGAAACATCTGCCTCCCTGCTTGTTTTGCCAGGGTTGCCTCCCCTGCTCTTTCGAAACATCTGCCTCCCTGCTTGTTTTGCCAGGGTTGCCTCCCCTGCTCTTTCGAAACATCTGCCTCCCTGCTTGTTTTGCCAGGGTTGCCTCCCCTGCTCTTTCGAAACATCTGCCTCCCTGCTTGTTCCGCCAGGGTTGCCTCCCCTGCTCTTTCGAAACATCTGCCTCCCTGCTTGTTCCGCCAGGGTTGCCTCCCCTGCTCTTTCGAAACATCTGCCTCCCTGCTTGTTCCGCCAGGGTTGCCTCCCCTGCTCTTTCGAAACGTCTGCCTCCCTGCTTGTTTTGCCAGGGTTGCCTCCCCTGCTCTTTCGAAACGTCTGCCTCCCTGCTTGTTCCGCCAGGGTTGCCTCCCCTGCTCTTTCGAAACATCTGCCTCCCTGCTTGTTTTGCCAGGGTTGCCTCCCCTGCTCTTTCGAAACGTCTGCCTCCCTGCTTGTTCCGCCAGGGTTGCCTCCCCTGCTCTTTCGAAACATCTGCCTCCCTGCTTGTTTTGCCAGGGTTGCCTCCCCTGCTCTTTCGAAACATCTGCCTCCCTGCTTGTTCCGCCAGGGTTGCCTCCCCTACTTGTTCCGCCAGGGTTGCCTCCCCTGCTCTTTCGAAACATCTGCCTCCCTGCTTGTTCCGCCAGGGTTGCCTCCCCTGCTCTTTCGAAACATCTGCCTCCCTGCTTGTTCCGCCAGGGTTGCCTCCCCTGCTCTTTCGAAACATCTGCCTCCCTGCTTGTTCCGCCAGGGTTGCCTCCCCTGCTCTTTCGAAACATCTGCCTCCCTGCTTGTTTCGCCAGGGTTGCCTCCCCTGCTCTTTCGAAACATCTGCCTCCCTGCTTGTTCCGCCAGGGTTGCCTCCCCTGCTCTTTCGAAACATCTGCCTCCCTGCTTGTTCCGCCAGGGTTGCCTCCCCTGCTCTTTCGAAACATCTGCCTCCCTGCTTGTTCCGCCAGGGTTGCCTCCCCTGCTCTTTCGAAACGTCTGCCTCCCTGCTTGTTTTGCCAGGGTTGCCTCCCCTGCTCTTTCGAAACATCTGCCTCCCTGCTTGTTCCGCTAGGGTTGCCTCCCCTGCTCTTTCGAAACGTCTGCCTCCCTGCTTGTTTCGCCAGGGTTGCCTCCCCTGCTCTTTCGAAACATCTGCCTCCCTGCTTGTTCCGCCAGGGTTGCCTCCCCTGCTCTTTTGAAACATCTGCCTCCCTGCTTGTTTCGCCAGGGTTGCCTCCCCTGCTCTTTCGAAACATCTGCCTCCCTGCTTGTTTCGCCAGGGTTGCCTCCCCTGCTCTTTCGAAACATCTGCCTCCCTGCTTGTTCCGCCAGGGTTGCCTCCCCTGCTCTTTTGAAACATCTGCCTCCCTGCTTGTTTCGCCAGGGTTGCCTCCCCTGCTCTTTCGAAACATCTGCCTCCCTGCTTGTTCCGCCAGGGTTGCCTCCCCTACTCTTTCGAAACATCTGCCTCCCTGCTTGTTCCGCCAGGGTTGCCTCCCCTGCTCTTTCGAAACATCTGCCTCCCTGCTTGTTCCGCTAGGGTTGCCTCCCCTGCTCTTTCGAAACGTCTGCCTCCCTGCTTGTTTCGCCAGGGTTGCCTCCCCTGCTCTTTCGAAACATCTGCCTCCCTGCTTGTTCCGCCAGGGTTGCCTCCCCTGCTCTTTCGAAACGTCTGCCTCCCTGCTTGTTTCGCCAGGGTTGCCTCCCTGCTTGTTTCGCCAGGGTTGCCTCCCCTGCTCTTTCGAAACATCTGCCTCCCTGCTTGTTTCGCCAGGGTTGCCTCCCTGCTTGTTTCGCCAGGGTTGCCTCCCCTGCTCTTTCGAAACATCTGCCTCCCTGCTTGTTCCGCCAGGGTTGCCTCCCCTGCTCTTTCGAAACATCTGCCTCCCTGCTTGTTTCGCCAGGGTTGCCTCCCCTGCTCTTTCGAAACATCTGCCTCCCTGCTTGTTTCGCCAGGGTTGCCTCCCCTGCTCTTTCGAAACGTCTGCCTCCCTGCTTGTTTCGCCAGGGTTGCCTCCCCTGCTCTTTCGAAACATCTGCCTCCCTGCTTGTTCCGCCAGGGTTGCCTCCCCTGCTCTTTCGAAACATCTGCCTCCCTGCTTGTTTCGCCAGGGTTGCCTCCCCTGCTCTTTCGAAACATCTGCCTCCCTGCTTGTTTCGCCAGGGTTGCCTCCCCTGCTCTTTCGAAACATCTGCCTCCCTGCTTGTTCCGCCAGGGTTGCCTCCCCTGCTCTTTCGAAACATCTGCCTCCCTGCTTGTTTCGCCAGGGTTGCCTCCCCTGCTCTTTCGAAACATCTGCCTCCCTGCTTGTTTCGCCAGGGTTGCCTCCCTGCTTGTTTCGCCAGGGTTGCCTCCCCTGCTCTTTCGAAACATCTGCCTCCCTGCTTGTTTCGCCAGGGTTGCCTCCCCTGCTCTTTCGAAACATCTGCCTCCCTGCTTGTTTCGCCAGGGTTGCCTCCCTGCTTGTTTCGCCAGGGTTGCCTCCCCTGCTCTTTCGAAACATCTGCCTCCCTGCTTGTTTCGCCAGGGTTGCCTCCCTGCTTGTTTCGCCAGGGTTGCCTCCCCTGCTCTTTCGAAACATCTGCCTCCCTGCTTGTTCCGCCAGGGTTGCCTCCCCTGCTCTTTCGAAACATCTGCCTCCCTGCTTGTTTCGCCAGGGTTGCCTCCCCTGCTCTTTCGAAACATCTGCCTCCCTGCTTGTTTCGCCAGGGTTGCCTCCCCTGCTCTTTCGAAACATCTGCCTCCCTGCTTGTTCCGCCAGGGTTGCCTCCCCTGCTCTTTCGAAACATCTGCCTCCCTGCTTGTTTCGCCAGGGTTGCCTCCCCTGCTCTTTCGAAACATCTGCCTCCCTGCTTGTTTCGCCAGGGTTGCCTCCCCTGCTCTTTCGAAACATCTGCCTCCCTGCTTGTTTCGCCAGGGTTGCCTCCCCTGCTCTTTCGAAACATCTGCCTCCCTGCTTGTTTCGCTAGGGTTGCCTCCCCTGCTCTTTCGAAACATCTGCCTCCCTGCTTGTTTCGCCAGGGTTGCCTCCCCTGCTCTTTCGAAACATCTGCCTCCCTGCTTGTTTCGCCAGGGTTGCCTCCCCTGCTCTTTCGAAACATCTGCCTCCCTGCTTGTTCCGCCAGGGTTGCCTCCCCTGCTCTTTCGAAACGTCTGCCTCCCCTGCTCTTTCGAAACGTCTGCCTCCCTGCTTGTTTCGCCAGGGTTGCCTCCCCTGCTCTTTCGAAACATCTGCCTCCCTACTTGTTCCGCCAGGGTTGCCTCCCCTGCTCTTTCGAAACATCTGCCTCCCTGCTTGTTTCGCCAGGGTTGCCTCCCCTGCTCTTTCGAAACGTCTGCCTCCCTACTTGTTTCGCCAGGGTTGCCTCCCCTATTTGTTCCGCCAGGGTTGCCTCCCCTGCTCTTTCGAAACATCTGCCTCCCTGCTTGTTCCGCCAGGGTTGCCTCCCCTGCTCTTTCGAAACATCTGCCTCCCTGCTTGTTTCGCCAGGGTTGCCTCCCCTGCTCTTTCGAAACGTCTGCCTCCCTGCTTGTTCCGCCAGGGTTGCCTCCCCTGCTCTTTCGAAACGTCTGCCTCCCTGCTTGTTTCGCCAGGGTTGCCTCCCCTGCTCTTTCGAAACGTCTGCCTCCCTGCTTGTTTCGCCAGGGTTGCCTCCCCTGCTCTTTCGAAACGTCTGCCTCCCTGCTTGTTTCGCCAGGGTTGCCTCCCCTGCTCTTTCGAAACATCTGCCTCCCTGCTTGTTTCGCCAGGGTTGCCTCCCCTGCTCTTTCGAAACGTCTGCCTCCCTGCTTGTTCCGCCAGGGTTGCCTCCCCTGCTCTTTCGAAACATCTGCCTCCCTGCTTGTTCCGCCAGGGTTGCCTCCCCTGCTCTTTCGAAACATCTGTCTCCCTGCTTGTTCCGCCAGGGTTGCCTCCCCTGCTCTTTCGAAACATCTGTCTCCCTGCTTGTTTCGCCAGGGTTGCCTCCCCTGCTCTTTCGAAACGTCTGCCTCCCTGCTTGTTCCGCCAGGGTTGCCTCCCCTGCTCTTTCGAAACATCTGCCTCCCTGCTTGTTTCGCCAGGGTTGCCTCCCCTGCTCTTTCGAAACGTCTGCCTCCCTGCTTGTTTCGCCAGGGTTGCCTCCCCTGCTCTTTCGAAACATCTGCCTCCCTGCTTGTTTCGCCAGGGTTGCCTCCCCTGCTCTTTCGAAACATCTGTCTCCCTGCTTGTTTCGCCAGGGTTGCCTCCCCTGCTCTTTCGAAACGTCTGCCTCCCTGCTTGTTCCGCCAGGGTTGCCTCCCCTGCTCTTTCGAAACATCTGCCTCCCTGCTTGTTTCGCCAGGGTTGCCTCCCCTGCTCTTTCGAAACATCTGCCTCCCTGCTTGTTTCGCCAGGGTTGCCTCCCCTGCTCTTTCGAAACGTCTGCCTCCCTGCTTGTTCCGCCAGGGTTGCCTCCCCTGCTCTTTCGAAACATCTGTCTCCCTGCTTGTTTCGCCAGGGTTGCCTCCCCTGCTCTTTCGAAACATCTGTCTCCCTGCTTGTTTCGCCAGGGTTGCCTCCCCTGCTCTTTCGAAACGTCTGCCTCCCTGCTTGTTCCGCCAGGGTTGCCTCCCCTGCTCTTTCGAAACATCTGCCTCCCTGCTTGTTTCGCCAGGGTTGCCTCCCCTGCTCTTTCGAAACGTCTGCCTCCCTGCTTGTTCCGCCAGGGTTGCCTCCCCTGCTCTTTCGAAACATCTGCCTCCCTGCTTGTTTCGCCAGGGTTGCCTCCCCTGCTCTTTCGAAACGTCTGCCTCCCTACTTGTTCCGCCAGGGTTGCCTCCCCTGCTCTTTCGAAACGTCTGCCTCCCTGCTTGTTTCGCCAGGGTTGCCTCCCCTGCTCTTTCGAAACGTCTGCCTCCCTGCTTGTTCCGCCAGGGTTGCCTCCCCTGCTCTTTCGAAACGTCTGCCTCCCGGCTTGTTTCGCCAGGGTTCCCTCCCCTGCTCTTTCGAAACGTCTGCCTCCCTGCTTGTTTCGCCAGGGTTGCCTCCCCTACTCTTTCGAAACATCTGCCTCCCTGCTTGTTTTGTCTCCTCTGCTGTTTCGAAACGTCTGCCTCCCGGCTTGTTTCGCCAGGGTTGCCTCCCCTGCTCTTTCGAAACGTCTGCCTCCCTGCTTGTTTCGCCAGGGTTGCCTCCCCTGCTCTTTCGAAACGTCTGCCTCCCTGCTTGTTTCGCCAGGGTTGCCTCCCCTGCTCTTTCGAAACGTCTGCCTCCCGGCTTGTTTCGCCAGGGTTGCCTCCCCTGCTCTTTCGAAACGTCTGCCTCCCTGCTTGTTTCGCCAGGGTTGCCTCCCCTGCTCTTTCGAAACGTCTGCATCCCTGCTTTTGTCTCCTCTGCTGTTTCGAAACGTCTGCATCCCTGCTTGTTTCGCCAGGGTTGCCTCCCCTGCTCTTTCGAAACATCTGCCTCCCTACTTGTTTCGCCAGGGTTGCCTCCCCTACTTGTTCCGCCAGGGTTGCCTCCCCTGCTGTTTCGAAACGTCTGCCTCCCTACTTGTTTCGCCAGGGTTGCCTCCCCTACTTGTTCCGCCAGGGTTGCCTCCCCTGCTCTTTCGAAACATCTGCCTCCCTGCTTGTTCCGCCAGGGTTGCCTCCCCTGCTCTTTCGAAACATCTGCCTCCCTGCTTGTTCCGCCAGGGTTGCCTCCCCTGCTCTTTCGAAACATCTGCCTCCCTGCTTGTTCCGCCAGGGTTGCCTCCCCTATTCTTTCGAAACATCTGCCTCCCTGCTTGTTCCGCCAGGGTTGCCTCCCCTGCTCTTTCGAAACATCTGCCTCCCTGCTTGTTTCGCCAGGGTTGCCTCCCCTGCTCTTTCGAAACATCTGCCTCCCTGCTTGTTCCGCCAGGGTTGCCTCCCCTGCTCTTTCGAAACATCTGCCTCCCTGCTTGTTCCGCCAGGGTTGCCTCCCCTGCTCTTTCGAAACGTCTGCCTCCCTGCTTGTTTCGCCAGGGTTGCCTCCCCTGCTCTTTCGAAACATCTGCCTCCCTGCTTGTTCCGCCAGGGTTGCCTCCCCTGCTCTTTCGAAACATCTGCCTCCCTGCTTGTTCCGCCAGGGTTGCCTCCCCTGCTCTTTCGAAACGTCTGCCTCCCTGCTTGTTTCGCCAGGGTTGCCTCCCCTGCTCTTTCGAAACATCTGCCTCCCTGCTTGTTTCGCCAGGGTTGCCTCCCCTGCTCTTTCGAAACATCTGCCTCCCTGCTTGTTTCGCCAGGGTTGCCTCCCCTGCTCTATCGAAACATCTGCCTCCCTGCTTGTTCCGCCAGGGTTGCCTCCCCTGCTCTATCGAAACGTCTGCCTCCCCTGCTCTTTCGAAACGTCTGCCTCCCTGCTTGTTTCGCCAGGGTTGCCTCCCCTGCTCTTTCGAAACATCTGCCTCCCTGCTTGTTCCGCCAGGGTTGCCTCCCCTGCTCTTTCGAAACATCTGCCTCCCTGCTTGTTTCGCCAGGGTTGCCTCCCCTGCTCTTTCGAAACATCTGCCTCCCTGCTTGTTCCGCCAGGGTTGCCTCCCCTGCTCTTTCGAAACATCTGCCTCCCTGCTTGTTCCGCCAGGGTTGCCTCCCCTGCTCTTTCGAAACATCTGCCTCCCTGCTTGTTCCGCCAGGGTTGCCTCCCCTGCTCTTTCGAAACATCTGCCTCCCTGCTTGTTCCGCCAGGGTTGCCTCCCCTGCTCTTTTGAAACGTCTGCATCCCTGCTTGTTCCGCCAGGGTTGCCTCCCCTGCTCTTTCGAAACATCTGCCTCCCTGCTTGTTCCGCCAGGGTTGCCTCCCCTGCTCTTTCGAAACGTTTGCATCCCTGCTTGTTCCGCCAGGGTTGCCTCCCCTGCTCTTTCGAAACGTTTGCATCCCTGCTTGTTTCGCCAGGGTTGCCTCCCCTGCTCTTTCGAAACGTTTGCATCCCTGCTTGTTTCGCCAGGGTTGCCTCCCCTGCTCTTTCGAAACGTCTGCATCCCTACTTGTTTCGCCAGGGTTGCCTCCCCTGCTCTTTCGAAACGTTTGCATCCCTGCTTGTTTCGCCAGGGTTGCCTCCCCTACTTGTTCCGCCAGGGTTGCCTCCCCTACTTGTTCCGCCAGGGTTGCCTCCCCTGCTCTTTCGAAACGTCTGCCTCCCTGCTTGTTCCGCCAGGGTTGCCTCCCCTGCTCTTTCGAAACATCTGCCTCCCTGCTTGTTCCGCCAGGGTTGCCTCCCCTGCTCTTTCGAAACATCTGCCTCCCTGCTTGTTCCGCCAGGGTTGCCTCCCCTGCTCTTTCGAAACATCTGCCTCCCTGCTTGTTCCGCCAGGGTTGCCTCCCCTGCTCTTTTGAAACGTCTGCATCCCTGCTTGTTCCGCCAGGGTTGCCTCCCCTGCTCTTTCGAAACATCTGCCTCCCTGCTTGTTCCGCCAGGGTTGCCTCCCCTGCTCTTTCGAAACGTTTGCATCCCTGCTTGTTCCGCCAGGGTTGCCTCCCCTGCTCTTTCGAAACGTTTGCATCCCTGCTTGTTTCGCCAGGGTTGCCTC
>NC_091582.1:8952041-8962041 GCF_042767895.1 Penaeus vannamei
TACCTACCTGTTTGCCTGTCTATCTCCGTCCTTCCTACCTACCTGCCTGCCTATCTCCGTCCTTCCTACCTACCTACCTGCCTGTCTGTCTATCTCCGTGCGTACCTACCTAACTTGCCTATCTGCCTGCCAGCTGGCCTATCTCCGTACCTATTTACCTAAGCAGATATTGCCTATCAAGGGAAAATGTTTTGTGCACCATGTCTCTTGACCCTGTTCTTCGCCTTCATCCTTGCCTCCATCCTCTCTTTACTTGCTTCCAATCTCCACTGAACCTTACTCCAATGAACCTCGTTAATTATAGGCCAAAAATTTGACACAACTTTGATGTCTAATAAAATAAATTTACCACAGCAACATCACACACACACACACACACACGAAACTAAAGCATTATTAAACACTATTGACTAGTATATCAGCAAAAAGTAAAACCGACAAGAAACTGCTTTCGATAAGGCCGAAACTTCCCGTGTAATTTGGCCATCAAACTTTCGGGATATTAGAAATCTCTCTTTGCATAAATACCGCCAAAAGTTGTAAACATAGCCTCCGAATCCGACCTAACTCACTCGCCACCGCGACGAAGACACTCTCGCAGCCACCTGACAAGTCCTCGGCAGCACTTACTTGACAACCATTCACCTGTCCTAGCACCAATCTAGCAACCACTGTCAACCAGCTGACAAGCCCTTACCTGACAACTATCCAACCACCTAGCACATGATCCTGCATCATTAACGACCACCTGGCAAGCTCTCGACAGCACTTAACTGATAACAAACCACCTATTCATCACTGATCCTACAGCCACGGACAACCAGCTGACAAGCCCCTGGCATCAATCTTGCCTGATAACCACCTACTTATCCCAACACCGACCCTGCTCCACTGACAATCACCTGGTAAGCCCTTGACAACCCTTTTCCCTGACAACCGGCCACGTCCCAGCATCGATCAAACATCGACAGCCACCTAGCAAGTCCTCGACAGTGCGTACCTAACACCAACCACCTGCCAAGCCCTCGACAGTACTTACCTAACACCAACCACCTGCCAAGCCCTCGACACTACGTACCTAACACCAACCACCTGCCAAGCCCTCGACACTACGTACCTAACACCAACCACCTGCCAAGCCATCGACACTACGTACCTAACACCAACCACCTGCCAAGCCATCGACAGTACTTACCTAACACCAACCACCTCCCAAGCCATCGACACTACGTACCTAACACCAACCACCTGCCAAGCCCTCGACACTACGTACCTAACACCAACCACCTGCCAAGCCCTCGACACTACGTACCTAACACCAACCACCTGCCAAGCCCTCGACACTACGTACCTAACACCAACCACCTGCCAAGCCCTCGACACTACGTACCTAACACCAACCACCTGCCAAGCCCTCGACACTACGTACCTAACACCAACCACCTGCCAAGCCCTCGACAGTACTTACCTAACACCAACCACCTGCCAAGCCATCGACAGTGCGTACCTAACACCACCTGCCAAGCCCTCGACAGTGCGTACCTAACACCAACCACCTGCCAAGCCCTCGACAGTACTTACCTAACACCAACCACCTGCCAAGCCATCGACACTACGTACCTAACACCAACCACCTGCCAAGCCCTCGACAGTACGTACATAACACCAACCACCTGCCAAGCCCTCGACACTACGTACCTAACACCAACCACCTGCCAAGCCCTCGACAGTACGTACATAACACCAACCACCTGCCAAGCCCTCGACAGTACTTACCTAACACCAACCACCTGCCAAGACCCCGACAGTACTTACCCAACACCAACCACCTGCCAAGCCATCGACAGTACGTGCCTAACACCAACCACCTGCCAAGCCCTCGACAGTACTTACCCAACACCAACCACCTGCCAAGCCCTCGACAGTACTTACCCAACACCAACCACCTGCCAAGACCCCGACAGTACTTACCCAACACCAACCACCTGCCAAGAACCCCGACAGTACTTACCCAACACCAACCACCTGCCAAGCCCTCGACAGTACTTACCCAACACCAACCACCTGCCAAGACCCCGACAGTACTTACCCAACACCAACCACCTGCCAAGCCCTCGACAGTACTTACCCAACACCAACCACCTGCCAAGAACCCCGACAGTACTTACCCAACACCAACCACCTGCCAAGCCCTCGACAGTACTTACCCAACACCAACCACCTGCCAAGACCCCGACAGTACTTACCCAACACCAACCACCTGCCAAGAACCCCGACAGTACTTACCCAACACCAACCACCTGCCAAGCCCTCGACAGTACTTACCCAACACCAACCACCTGCCAAGCCCTCGACAGTACTTACCCAACACCAACCACCTGCCAAGACCCCGACAGTACTTACCCAACACCAACCACCTGCCAAGAACCCCGACAGTACTTACCCAACACCAACCACCTGCCAAGCCCTCGACAGTACTTACCCAACACCAACCACCTGCCAAGACCCCGACAGTACTTACCCAACACCAACCACCTGCCAAGAACCCCGACAGTACTTACCCAACACCAACCACCTGCCAAGCCCTCGACAGTACTTACCCAACACCAACCACCTGCCAAGACCCCGACAGTACTTACCCAACACCAACCACCTGCCAAGCCCTCGACAGTACTTACCCAACACCAACCACCTGCCAAGAACCCCGACAGTACTTACCCAACACCAACCACCTGCCAAGCCCTCGACAGTACTTACCCAACACCAACCAACTGCCAAGCCATCGACAGTACGTGCCTAACACCAACCACCTGCCAAGCCCTCGACAGTACTTACCCAACACCAACCACCTGCCAAGCCCTCGACAGTACTTACCCAACACCAACCACCTGCCAAGCCATCGACAGTACGTGCCTAACACCAACCACCTGCCAAGCCCTCGACAGTACTTACCCAACACCAACCAACTGCCAAGCCATCGACAGTACTTACCCAACACCAACCACCTGCCAAGCCATCGACAGTACGTGCCTAACACCAACCACCTGCCAAGCCCTCGACAGTACTTACCCAACACCAACCACCTGCCAAGCCCTCGACAGTACTTACCCAACACCAACCACCTGCCAAGCCATCGACAGTACGTGCCTAACACCAACCACCTGCCAAGCCCTCGACAGTACTTACCCAACACCAACCACCTGCCAAGCCCTCGACAGTACTTACCCAACACCAACCACCTGCCAAGCCATCGACAGTACGTGCCTAACACCAACCACCTGCCAAGCCCTCGACAGTACTTACCCAACACCAACCACCTGCCAAGCCCTCGACAGTACTTACCCAACACCAACCACCTGCCAAGCCATCGACAGTACGTGCCTAACACCAACCACCTGCCAAGCCCTCGACAGTACTTACCCAACACCAACCACCTGCCAAGCCCTCGACAGTACTTACCCAACACCAACCACCTGCCAAGCCATCGACAGTACGTGCCTAACACCAACCACCTGCCAAGCCCTCGACAGTACTTACCCAACACCAACCACCTGCCAAGCCCTCGACAGTACGTGCCTAACACCAACCACCTATCCTAGCACCATTCCAGCGACCAGCTCTCCCTCGCGGTTACCAAGAGCAACGGGAGCGACGCCGAGAGGGACGCCATCATCGCACCAGCATTTCGCCAGACGTGCAACAGACAAAAGGAGACGGCCTGCACCCAAAACATCTTTGTCCCCTTGATGTACCCTGCAGCTAGAGGTTTGTCTTATGGGAACCCAGACGGACCCGGTCTCTCGCTCTCTCTCGCTCTCACTTCCTCATTCGCCTTCTCTTCCATTCCTACTCCCACTTCCCTATTCTCGCTTTTATTTATTCAACCTTCCCTCCGCCCCCCCCCCCCTCTCTCTCTCTTGACTCCCACTCTCTTTCACTTTCTCTTTTCCTCCCTCTCTCTTTCTTTCTGCCTCTCCCTCTCTCTCTCTCACTTCCTTTCTTTCTTTCTCCCCCTCTCTCACTTCCTTTCTCTCTTTCTCACTTCCTTTCTCTTTCTCCCTCTCTCTCACTTCTTTTCTCTCTCTGTCTCACTTCCTTTCTCTCTTTCTCCCTCTATCTCTTTCACTTCCTTTCTCTCTTCCTTTCTCTCTCTCTTTCACTTCCTTTCTCTCTTTCTCCCTCTCTCTCATTGCCTTTCTTTCTCCCTCTCTCTCACTTCCTTTCTCTCTTTCTCCCTCTCTCTCTTCCTCCCTCTCTGTCTCTCACTTCCTTTCCCTCTTTTTCCCTCTCTCTCACTTCCTTTCTCTCTTTTCCCCTCTCTCTCTCACTTCCTTTCTCTCTTTTTCCCTCTATCTCTCACTTCCTTTCTCTCTTTTTCCCTCTATCTCTCACTTCCTTTCTCTCTTTTTCCCTCTCTCACTTCCTTTCTCTCCCCCCCTCTCTCTCTCTATCACTTCCTTTCTCTCTTTTTCCCTCTCCCTCCCTCTCCTCCTTTCTCTCCATCATTCCCTCTCCCTCTCCTCCTTTCTCCCTTCTCTCTGCCTCCTTCTCTCTCCCACCTCTCTGTCTGTTTCTTATTTCTTCTTCCTCTCCTTTTTTTTTTATTTTCCCCTCTGCCTTGTTATTTTTCGCTCTCCCTTTTTCGTATTTCTTCCTATCCTTTTTTTCGTATTTCTCCCTCTCCCCCTTACACTTTCTTTACTTTTCTGCATTTTTACTTTTTCTTTCCCTTTTTCTTTCTTATTTTTTCTCTTTCCCTTTTCTTTCTTATTTTTTCTCTTTCCCTCCTATCCTCGCCGACTCCCTCACCCACTCACTCTCTCTTTAACCTTCTACCTTTTTTCATGCTCATGCTCCTTCCCCTGATTCCTCTTAACCTTAGCCTTCCTCTCCCTCTCCTTCCCTTTCCCCTACCCCCTCCCTCTTCCCTCCTCTTTATTTTCATTTCCTTCTCCTTGCCTCTCCTTTCCCCCTCCACTCCCCTCCCCCCTCTCCCTTTCGCTCACTCTCTTCCTCTCCCTTTCCCTCCCCCCTCCCCCTCTCCCGTTCGATCATCCCCCATCCTTCTTCCCCTATCCCTCGCTCTCTCTCTCTCTCTTCCTCATCTTCTCCCTTTCCCTCCCCCTCCCCCTCCCGTTCGCTCATCCCGAAAGCCGGCCATTCACAGCATCCTTTACATACGCCGGCCTCTTCCTTACAACTTCCCCGAGGATTCATCTCACTCCCCGCACGCTCCTAACCTCTCCCATCTCCCCGCCACAGGTCGACTCGGAACCTAACCCTAATATCCTTAAGGAGGGAAAGAGAGTGATCCCTTCTCTCTTTTTCCCGGACATTATCCTTCGGCGGCTCCAAAATATATATCCTTTTTCCAAATAAATCTAACACCCTGTAATCCTTGGCATTCTAATATCCCTGAATCATCTAGAAACAGGTGTTTATTCTCCGTGGCCTCGCAATTTCTTTATATATATAGTTATCCAGATAAACTTATCAAATCAAATAATCTTATCAATATAAAGACGCTAATCTGATGTTTTATATCCATTTTATCATAGAGATTTATTAACCCTTGCTCGCAAAACCTCTCACACTAGTTTACCTTCAACCACGCAGACTACTAAAGGGTCAGATGACACGATCTCACAGAATCCTTTTTTCGAGTATATGAAACACTGCAACTAGTGACTTATCCGAATGAAACATTAGATTCCCTTTTTTTGGCATTTGCAACACTGAAAATGGTGATTTTATAGAAGCTAACGACTGCACATCCTTTTTTTCCGAGGATATGCAATGCTGAAAAAGACTGATTTTTTCAGAAGCCAGTTGCTAAGGCTTTATTTGCCCTACTACTAAAATAAAAACTAATCAAATCTGCATCCAAACATCCTTAAAAAGTCCCGCCAGAAACCCGCCGACGAAGCAATGAGCAAGGCATAATCTTCGCCCGCCGGCCGCGTCGCTGCGACCTTTCTCGAGTTGCAAGCTCAGTCCCGCAGCCTCCCGAATTATCTCCCGGCGCCCAGGATTCCCAGGTCATCCCTCAGCCCGGCAAAAATCCTGGGAGGCATTCCAAAATAATCTCGCAGCGGCAGCATCCCGAGAGTAAGGCGGGAGAGAGTTCAGAGACGGTGAGCGTAGCGCGCGGCGTAACCCAGACACCGGCCGATCAATAGCTCGGGTACTCGTCCACCCCAGCACCACCAGCACACGTCGACACTCACCTTCACTAATCTACCAAGACACCACTTTTTCATTATCTCTCTTTCCCTGTCTCCCGTGCCTCCTCTCGTCTCTTTTACCTCTTCCTCTCCTCCTCCTCCACTCCCTACCAGCATCCCACACGCCATACATTCGCAACGGACGCGAAAATAAATACAAAAACGATACATAAAATCACGACCTACCGATAGATGTAGCTTCAACTACCATACCGTCTACCCCCCTACCCCCACCCCACTTCTACCTGAGGCCTCGACCATGCACGAGCACCCACGGCCTCCACGAGCCTCGCTCTTCAAACTCCTCCCCCTCCGCCTCTTCTCTTTCCCTCCTCGTCCGAAAGTTATTTCTCAAGTTTTGACTCCCTTCTCGCCCTTGTTTTGAACTTTAAAACTCATATATTGGATGATGTCGCGCTTTAGTCCTTCCTCTTCGTCTACTTTACTTATTAAAAGGAGCCTGACCCTCATAACCAGTCCTTTCCCTGATGACTACTAACGTCCTTCCATTCCTCATCCGGGCCTCACACTTACCCACATACACTCACTACCATTCAACTTTGAGAATAGTTACACACCCACCTTGATTTCGGCCATGTGCGTACCATAATACATTTACCTTCACCTCCACCTTTACCACCGTCCCCATTTCGCACTCATTAACCCCAACCTCATTACCTTCAATTTCACCCGCACCTTCCTCCGGTCAGACCAGGCCCAAATAAATCCCATCTCCCTCGCCAACTTACACCTGCCTACCTCCCCGTTCACGCACATTTACACACGCGTTTGCCCGCCCCGCATCCAATTACACCCACTTTCACACCCCTTGCCACTGCCCTGCACGCTGCCACAGAGGCACTCGCGGTCACCTTCACATGCACTTCCGCCCAGCCATGTGCAGAAAACCCATCTTGGCCACCCGCTGCTGCTTCGCCTCCCCTAAGCCCTCCACGCTCGGAAAAAATCCTCCACCCGTGGGCTCCTTGCTCTGTCCCACATGGCCGTCCACCTTCACCGTAACTCAAGATGCCCTTCATTCGCTTAAATCTCCGAGAGGAACGAAAGTGCAGAAAATCCATAGCACACCACGGCTTCCACGTCGCCCCCACACCATCATCATCCTCGGTCGATCCTCCGCTCTGGCCACTCTCCTGCCCTCATCACCGTCATCACCCACCCAGACAGGTGCTCTCCCTCTGCCTCTCCCTCTCCCCCTCTCACTTCCCGCACCCCTTCTCTTTTCGCCCTCTCGCGCCACTCTACTGATCTCCCATCTCCACCTTCCATGTTTGTTTACATCAGCTTTATCACAGGTCTCCGTGCATTCCTCCCGTCCCTCTCCCTCCTCCCCCCGCCGCCGCAGAGGTATAGGCGTGTGGGCATGTGCCCGTGTTCCTCATGCCCACTGAGAACCTCCCTCAACCCTACAGCCTTACCTTGAGCGAGGTGATGGAGGTTGCACAGCGATGCTTGCCTGCTTCTCTCCCTCTCTCTCTCACTCACTCGCGTCCGGCCTTCCAGACGTCTCGCTTAGGTAACCTACACGAGCGGGGCGGGGTTGTATGGGGTTGGTTGTGTCGGTGTTCGTGAGGTTTTATTTACCTCGAGGTGGGGAGGGAAGGGTGCTGGAAGAGGGTGGTTTAATTGCACTTCTCAATGCTCCTTCGTTATCTCTCGATCTCTCACGTGTGGTGAGTGTCCGCCACCTCACTGAACACGCCTGATCACCAACAGTTACTATCGAGTATCCATGTAAAACCAAGGCCACAGAACCTTTTTCCCTTAAGTTCGACAGCGGAACGTTGGCGGGAACAGACGCTCTCACAGACGGCCAAACGTTGTCGAGCACGCGTGTGAGTGTGGCTGCCGGGGCTCGCTGCTGCTGCTGGTGGGGGCGGTGGTGGTGGCGGTGGTAGGTGGAGGATGGCGCTGCTGCTGCTGCTGTTTGCTCGAGGTGTGGTGGAGTGGTGTTGGGGGAGATTGTGGTGGAGGAGGATTGAAAGTAACGCTGCTGCTGTGGTGCAGATGTGCAGATATATTTATGGCGAGAATGGTGGCGGCGGGAGTGCCAGTAATGGTGATGCTGCCGGTGGCAATTCGCTGATGGCATAATGATTGCGGTGGAATTTCAGTGTTTACAAGAGTAGCGAAGAACGACAGCAGCAGCGGAGGCCACGATAACCAGGGTGAATCCACTGTGACAGCGATGCAGACGTTCGCAACGTGACGATGTGATTCTAATAGTTATGGAAGCAGTGGTGCCAACGGGGCAGCATCGAGAGGTATGAAGGGTTACCGCTGGGAAATATGGAGAGTACACTTCCAACTAACAAGGATAGAGTGAAATTCCCAGTCTATGTATTATACCAATGATGAAAACATGAAGAGAGATGCTGCTGATACAGAGTTTTTCAACCAAGGGACAATGCCAATGAAGTTCCTTGTATCTGCTTCTCCCAGAGGAATAACGATGAGTGAGTTGTGCAAACTCTGTGTGTGTGTGTGTGTGTGTGTGTGTGTGTGTGTGTGTGTGTGTGTGTGTGTGTGTGTGTGTGTGTGTGTGTGTGTGTGTGTGTGTGTGTGTGTGTGTGTCTGTGTGTGTCTGTCTCGCGCGCGCGTCGCCAGCGGGATCAGGGTGAAGAGGAAAAAAACAACAAGAGTAGAAAATGAGGAAGGTACAGGAAATAAGGATAAGAAGTGTCGTAAAATTGCCTCAAGAAATTCCTATCTATCCTTGCCTTGCATTCTCTCAAGACGCGCTCCGCCGCAGCAGTAGAGGAACCCTCAATGCAATAGGCACGAGTGTGGAGTATACATGCTGACTGTGTTACGTAATTAGAAGAGTGATCAGAGTATCACCAGAACGGGAAGTAAAAGGGACATTGCATACATACACGTATAAACACACACACACACACACACACCAATACACATTTGCATAGGTTCATACATGTCCCGTGCGCTCATTAACCCACCACCTCGAGACCTTGCAGACACCCACAGCCTCCGACGCCACCAGAACCTTTTCCAACCGGTCAAAAATGTTCGGAATACGGACGATACGGTTGGATTCCCTTGCTGAAAGAAATCTCCCGGGAGTGTGTAACGGGAAACAGTTTCTGGTATTGTTCCAATGTTAATTCTCAGAAAATCATCTATTATCGACAATGTAACCCGCCATTGGGCAGAGAACCGGAATGAATAGGAATGAAATGTGAAATGTGAAATGTGTGTGTGTGTGTGTGTGTGTGTGTGTGTGTGTGTGTGTGTGTGTGTGTGTGTGTGTGTGTGTGTGTGTGTGTGTGTGTGTGTGTGTGTGTGTGTTCGTGTGCGTGCGCATGTGAGAGCGGGGAAGCATTTTCATGTGTATGAAGATGAAAACGTGAAATCCATATTTGGACTCAAGGCTCGGTGAGAAACGTCGAAACTGGAAACTAAAGCTGTGCTGAGGAGGCCGAGTGTACCTGGAACTAAAGCACGGCGAGGGGTTAAAGCGTTCCTGGAAACTAAGGCGTGGTGTGAGATGTAATGAAGCTGGTTCTGGCATCCTCTTTCATCGAGAGCCGTTGTTTAAAACTAGCAGAATGACTGAAACGCTTTTCAGTTTATCATTTACCTCTCTCTCAACGATGAAACAGCAACATTATGCTAAAAATAAATGATAACAAATATAAGATATGATATGTATGATCATAACAATGAAACTTATAGACGACTGACACCCCTGGCGTTTCTGTAGCGCTTTAAGCTTCCGTCGCGCACGGCCCACCTCA
>NC_091582.1:8973027-8990527 GCF_042767895.1 Penaeus vannamei
AGGGAAGGGGAGAGGGAGGGAGAGAAGGGGAGAGGGAGGGAGGGAAGGAGGGAGGGAGAGAAGGGGAGAGGGAGGGAGGGAGGGAGGGAGGGAGGGACAGAGAGGGACAGAGAGGGACAGAGGGAGAGAGAGAGAGAGAGGGAGAAGGAGAAAGAGAAAAAATAGAGAAAGTTGGCCTTAGAAAGTAAATAAATCAGCAGCAAGTAACAAATAATAACAACAGCTTACATCTGCCTGCACTTACATCATCGTAAATTCGAGCACTGAAAAAGTCAGGTTTTAGACTTCCACGCACTGTAATCACTCCCATCTTACTACTAATCTTCAACCTAATTTACGTCTTCTTCTTCTTCTTCTCTTCCCCCTCCTTACTCTCCTTTTCTTCTTCCTCCTCTTCTTTTTTCCCCTTCTCAACTTCCTCCTCTTATTTCCCCTCTTCCTATTCTTCCTCCTCCTCCCCATTATGACCTTCATCGTCATCATCCCTCTAACTGCCTCATATCCAATTTATAAAATTTGTGGCCGTTTCATTTATAAAATTTATAATATAAATACGTACCAAGATGGGAATATAACCGAGAAGAGAAAGATTGCGAGAAAAAAAGAAGAGGAGAAAGTACCATAGACAATAAGCGTTTCGCCGTTTCGTATATAACCACCACCGCCCCCCATTTCCCTACTCTACCCCCCTCCTCCCCAACCCAGACTGGCCTCCTCACAGGGCTGGCAGCAGCGTGGACACATTCTTAAGATGTTTCAAAGTCAAGACGTCGTTTGCCGTCGCTTATAAATTTTAGTCGAGTAATTAGGGGACGGAGGGAATAACGCAGCCGGGAAAGGAAAAATATGCCCGGAACGAAAATCACGAGGAATGTTTTCCTTGCATATGAACATAATTTCAGCCATGTTTCGAACGGGATGCTGCATGTTTTCCCATTTCTTACATACGAATAAATACATAAATATATACACAAGGCATGTACAAAACCCCCTGTGTGCGAGCGGACAGACCGACATGGACGCGACCGTACCCAAACTAAACACATTACTCCCCTAATGGTAGGCATGCACACGCACCAAATTATAAGTAAACTAAATTATAAGTAAAGCGAGTCCTGCGCCGGCTTCCTCAAACAGCGCAATCCACTTTTTCAACCCGGAGGAACGACACACGGAGACAAAAGAAGGAAAAAATATTTAATAACAACACCCCGTCCCCCCTCCCCTCTCGTCCTCCCCATCTCTACGCATCCCTCCACAAAAAGAGAGAGAAAAAAAGATAAAATGAAGCCAAAAATCAAAATAATTCCTGAACTAGAACCCGGGCAAGTAGCGGAAAAAGGGCAATCCCCCCCGGAATGGCAAGCAAACATAAATATAAAACTCAGCTGTTCCTTCCGGGGGGCGCGAGGGGAGGGGAAGGATGGGGGGGAAGGGCTGGCTAGGGGAGAGGGGAGAGAGAGAGAGAGAGTGAGGGAAGAGAGAGAGAGAGAGAGAGAGAGTGAGGGGAGAGGCTGGGGGGGTGCCGAAAAAATCGCCTTTAATGACGCAGTCCTCCTGAGCCTTGATCACCTTCTGGCACGCCATTTTTATCACCTGTTGAGGATTTTCGTCTCCCCTGTACCCCCCCCCCCCTCCCGTCTTAACCTCAGGTAAGCTTGCTATTCACGCTGATTTACCTGATGATTTACATTGCATTAGTTGGGAGGTAACGAGGGGGAAGGGGAAGGGGGGCGAATGGAGGGGAGGGGAGGGGAGAAGAGGGAAGAGGAGAGGGAAGGGAGGAGGAGGGGAAAGGAATAGCGGGAAAGAGAGAGAATGATATAAGAGCAAGGAAGATAGAGAGGCGGGGGTAAAAGAGGGCAACTTGATAGACAGACAGAGAGATAAACAAATAAATAGAGAGAATCAGAGAGAGTGAGAGTGAGCGAGTAAGCGAAAGAGTAAGCGAGCGCAAGTGGGAGCGAAAGAGCGAAAATAAGAGCGCGTCCGCCACACGCCATCACGCGAAGCAGACAGATTCCGCGTGGCCGATAATTCTCTCTTAATATTCGTGGTTCGGACGTCCAATCAGGTAAAAATGACCCGCGTCCTAATTGCGAGTAACCCGCAATCTGGTCGCATCTGCCAATAACCCTCGAGGCCCAGGCTGCCGCCGCCTGATGTGATGCCGGAGCGAGTTCACAGCATTTGGTCCATTAAAAAAATCATCACTATTTATTTATTTATTCATTCATTTACTTATTGTTTTTTTTCTTTCTTTCTTTCTTTCTTCGAAATGTGCATGTGTGCTTTCTGATAATCCCACAACCATCTATCTACTACTATACAACAATAATAATGAAACTCTGAAAATGTAATTGGCTCTTTATTCATTCATTACCATTATTACTGTCACTGATATCCTTTCCTCATCACTATACAGTATATCATGATCAACACCATTACTAGAATTACTACCACACGGTATCAGCACCCCAACTTACACACCTGATAAACAAAGATCATCACCATCATCATCATCCCCATCCACATCATTATCATCACCATCCCAATCATCATCCCCATCATCATCACCATACCATCATCACCGCCTGCCTTCCAACCCGCGATCCGGTCTTTTCGAAGCATTAGCGAAAAGAAAAATGTCTTTGGCGAGCGGAGATGTGGGCTGAGGCAGAGGCGGCCTTGTCGGGATTGATATTACGAGCGGGGAAGTCAAAGAGGTCTTAAGTGGTAAACAAACAAATCTCGCTGATATATCTGTGTGTGTGTGTGTGTGTGTGTGAGAGAGAGAGAAAGAGAGAGAGAGAGAGAGAGAGAGAGAGAGAGAGAGAGAGAGAGAGAGAGAGAGAGAGAGAGAGAGAGAGAGAGAGAGAGAGAGAGAGAGAGAGAGTTAGTTTACAGACAAGTTCAAAACTAAGCAAAAGCAAATTGTTAAACAAAGAACAAACCAATATGAGGCATCTGCCACGGACGTGGATTTAAACTTTACGGTATAAACAAAGAAAACCAATAAATATTAAACGATCACTTGTCTCTACACTATTCCTACAAAAAAAGCAGCTTGAGACCACATGCAGACGCTACAGTCACACTGCACCCCCCCCCCCTCCACATTGCTGATTGCAATTAAGCTTCTTACTGTAGAAGTCTCCTCGCGGTCTGTCACAGCCCACTTCCCCCGCAGCAGAGGCAAGGCGTAGTTCCAACTCCCCATTGACATAC
This sequence comes from Penaeus vannamei, assembly GCF_042767895.1. Taxonomy (NCBI): domain Eukaryota; kingdom Metazoa; phylum Arthropoda; class Malacostraca; order Decapoda; family Penaeidae; genus Penaeus; species Penaeus vannamei. Next base: position 8,976,256 of record NC_091582.1, read on the forward strand.
CTCAGTGTCAATCGTTACGCAATATCCATCAAGCATTCCCTCCCGCCGCTCTGCAACAGCATTCCCTCCTGGCGGTGCAACATGGCGGCCCATTCTGCAGTGTGGTTGCCGGCCCTCGCCCTCGCCTGCACTAGCACTCGAATCACTGCACTGGACAGGCACTGAGGTCCTCTCCCGCGTATCAATATTTCATACTCCGGTTCTTCACTGCACGTGGTTGCAACTCCGCTTCGTGTACTCCAGACACCTGCGCATGACACAAACCGGCCTTCCACATGGCAACCAATACTTCAGGAAAAAATGTAAGAACGGGGGGTAGTGGGGATGAGGAGGAAAAGAATGTTAAGGAGAGCGAGAAAAAAGAAAAAGAGGAGTGAGAAAAAAAAAAACGTGAAAAAATGCTGAACAAATTAACAGAGTGAACAAATCAATGGATGAAAGAATGCGCGAGTGATTGGAAGAGTGGGTGAACCAAGAACGGAGTGAGTGAATCAGTGAACGAGTGAGTGAGCGAGTGTGAACCACGAACACGGCGAGGAATTCTAGGCTGCGGCTAAAAGTGGTGAATATCGGTATAATTTACAACAAAGGTTTTGTACTCTGTTCTGGGGCAGGGAACAGAGAGGGGAAAGGGAAGGGGAAGGGGGAGGAGAAGGGGAGGGCAAAGAGGAAGGGGATGGGGAGGAGAGGGTAAAGGGGAAGGGGGAGGACAAAGGGAAGGGAATGCGGAAGTGAAGCGGAAGAGGAAGGGGCAGGGCAAAGGGGAAAAGGAAGAATAAGGGGGAGGGCAAATGGGAAAAGGAGGACAAAGGGGAAGGGGAAGAGGAAAGCAAAACGAATGTAGAGTAAGAAGAGAGGCATGAGGAGAGTCACAGAGGGAGGGAGGAAGGGGAAGTCTACGGGAATGCGAGACAAAATGGAGAACGGTACAACTGATGAATAAGGCAGTGAAGCGGATAAAAAGGAAAAAGAGAAAAGTATGATGATCAAAGAATCTTAAGAGAATTTACGAATCAGAATAAACGCGGAGCAGGAAGCAAAGGACAATGTCAAGGAAGATTATAATCTAACAAAAAAAAAAATAAAAGAGTTGACAAATGACCGATGTGGATGCAAGAGGGCGTTTACAGCTTGAGTCCCAATCCTTTGTGTGTCTGTCTGTCTCTGTCATTTCTCCTGTGAAATTATGTCAACTCTAATGCTCTCATTAAGCGTCCTTTTCTTTTATTCATTTAATGCTACCTATTTCCTTATTCTTATGCTATTTTTTTCACTGCACTACTTCCTTTCCTTCCGTCCTATGACACTTCTAAGTCTTCTTTCCTGGCAGTTACTCTTTTTCTATCATCTTCTCATCGCTTTTCCCTCCAATTCTTTTCTTATCCTTGCATAAATTACTTCACATTACTCATGACCATATCTAATTTTAGTGACATACTTTCATTCATGTCCATAAAATTATCTTACACATTACGGCTCGACTGCCCTCACTATTTTTATATATATCATTATCGAATTACCTCCACACCCCAGTCATCACCATCCCCGTCCCTTCCTTCTGTATCACTTACCATTCCCGTCATCATCATTACGAGCATTACAAAGATGAACATTATCCGCATAATGATTATAGCTATCATCCTCATTCTGCATAATCTGGTTTTCCCCCTTTCCTATCTTTAACCTAATCTCCCCCTACTCATTACCCACCTAACGCTATAATATTCTCTGTTGCTCTTCATCTCCATTATTGTCACAAAAAAAAGAAAAAAAAAAGAAAAAGAAAAAAAAAATCTTCACCTGCTCCTGTCAGTGCGTGCGTGTTGCCCCCCCCCCCACGCTTTCCTCTTCCACTGCTAGTTCTCGCTGGACTCTGCCTGTACCCTATAAATATCTTTCTGCTAACGTACGCGCACATGCAGACGTTACAGTTAGCACACGGGGAGGGTGAGCAGCAACCAGACAAGGATTCGGCGAAAAGACAGGACAACGGAAGGACAGTAAGAAATACAAGGTTAAGAACAGGCAGACAAGGACCGAGAAGACATGCAAGCAGGTGACGGAGAGAAAAAAACGGTTACCAGTACAGGAGACGGGTAAACTGTTAGAAAAGCGAAAGATTGTGACAGACGCAGAAGGCAGGCAAGCACGGACATGGACAAACATTGAAAACAAGTAAACAGATAAACAAAGAGAAGACAAGCGGCCATGCGCGCTGGCAGACGGGAGGCAAACGGACATTCACGCAGGCGGGAAACAAAATTACAAACGGACGGAAGGCACGGACGAACAGGCGGCCAGACAGACGCAGAGCCACTTGCACCGCCTCTCGTGGCCTTTCATCTCCTCCCCCTTCTGCCCCGCCGCCCGAAACGAATGCTCAGCGCCCTGCTCCCGCTCGCGTCCCCATCACATAAAACACGACTAATAATTCTACTCTTGTAATGACTTTGTAATGACTGTTATAACTTTGCTTAATAGACTTTACGTCATTAGCCGCGCTGTGCTGCCGTCACACGTTATCTTGACGTGGAAACGGGTATGTGAGAATCTATGTACATGGACATGACTGTACTTATAGCTGTGCCTGTGTAAGTGCCTGTGCGAGTGCGGTGTAGGTGTAAGTGCCTGTGCGAGTGCGGTGTAGGTGTGAGTGCCTGTGCGAGTGCGGTGTAGGTGTAAGTGCCTGTGCGAGTGCTGTGTAGGTGTGAGTGCCTGTGCGAGTGCGGTGTAGGTGTGAGTGCCTGTGTGAGTGCGGTGTAGGTGTGAGTGCCTGTGTGAGTGCGGTGTAGGTGTGAGTGCCTGTGTGAGTGCGGTGTAGGTGTGAGTGCCTGTGTGAGTGCGGTGTAGGTGTGAGTGCCTGTGCGAGTGCGGTGTAGGTGTGAGTGCCTGTGTGAGTGCGGTGTAGGTGTGAGTGCCTGTGTGAGTGCGGTGTAGGTGTGAGTGCCTGTGCGAGTGCGGTGTAGGTGTGAGTGCCTGTGCGAGTGCGGTGTAGGTGTGAGTGCCTGTGTGAGTGCGGTGTAGGTGTGAGTGCCTGTGTGAGTGCGGTGTAGGTGTGAGTGCCTGTGCGAGTGCGGTGTAGGTGTGAGTGCCTGTGTGAGTGCGGTGTAGGTGTAAGTGCCTGTGCGAGTGCGGTGTAGGTGTGAGTGCCTGTGCGAGTGCGGTGTAGGTGTGAGTGCCTGTGTGAGTGCGGTGTAGGTGTGAGTGCCTGTGCGAGTGCGGTGTAGGTGAGTGCCTGTGTGAGTGCGGTGTAGGTGTGAGTGCCTGTGTGAGTGCGGTGTAGGTGTGAGTGCCTGTGTGAGTGCGGTGTAGGTGTGAGTGCCTGTGTGAGTGCGGTGTAGGTGTGAGTGCCTGTGTGAGTGCGGTGTAGGTGAGTGCCTGTGTGAGTGCGGTGTAGGTGTGAGTGCCTGTGCGAGTGCGGTGTAGGTGTGAGTGCCTGTGTGAGTGCGGTGTAGGTGTGAGTGCCTGTGTGAGTGCGGTGTAGGTGTGAGTGCCTGTGTGAGTGCGGTGTAGGTGAGTGCCTGTGTGAGTGCGGTGTAGGTGTGAGTGCCTGTGTGAGTGCGGTGTAGGTGAGTGCCTGTGTGAGTGCGGTGTAGGTGTGAGTGCCTGTGTGAGTGCGGTGTAGGTGTGAGTGCCTGTGCGAGTGCGGTGTAGGTGTGAGTGCTAGTGCTAACGTATCTTGTGCGAGAGTGAGTGCGGGCGTCGATCGTAAGACAAGGTATCCTTTTCAGCTGCTTTCTGTCGATCTGAAGTCTTTCCACTCTTTCCTTCTCCTTTTTCACTGAAGCTGGAATGTCCCTTCTCCCCTTTACTTTCTTAGTGTTGTGAAATAATAATTAAAATGTAAATAACCTTTTCGGCAAGGGTAGTTTTATTGCTGAGGAATATCAACTGTTATTGTTATGACTGCCATTACTGACAGCATCAATTGTCAAAATCAATATCAATAACAATAACATCACTGATGCCAGAGCAATAAAAATATAAATGCAAGAAATGAATGTGATGCTAAAATAAGAACCTCAATAATAACCATGACAATTCTAGAAATATATCCTATGAATGATTACGGCAACAACCTCAGCAGTCCTACATAAGAGCAGCGTCCGCATCCCGCTGCGAGTTCCCGGATGCGGAGGCACCTTATCACGTATTCCTCCGTCACAGCTCGGCAATAATGCTAAGGCGCTGTAATCACTGCTCGACAATCTCTCCTTCTCTCCTGACTCTCTCTACTCTCCTTCGCACGTGATTCCTAATCTTATTTCTGATTTCTAATGTACCCTATCTACCTTTCCTTTCTCTTCTCCCTTTCTTTCTTTCCTCTTCTCCCTTTCTGTCTTTCCTCTTCTCCCTTTCTTTCTTTTTTTACTCTTCTCCCTTTTTTTTCTTTCATCTTTTCCCTTTCTTTTTTCCTCTCAGTCTCTCTCTCCACTTTACGAGTTGTCGCGCATGGCGAAAGTTTTATAAAGTAAGATTGCTCATGCACAGATGTATGAAGCGATAAAGAAACCACGCGGTCTTGTTTACTCTATTAGCGTAATAACCTTACTCTTTCTTCCACTTAATCGCTTTCTATCAGACATGTAACTCATTCATTAGTCACGTTTCGTCAGACAGGGCTTTCAGATATCAAATTGCTTATCAGCTGTTTGATAACCAAAAGAAAGTCAGTCACAATTCGGCAATTTGCAAGTACAATGACCTGTATTATTCAGAGTTCATTGCCCTCTCATCTTGACTTTTTTCGTAATCTGGGAGTGTCGACACGGGCATGCAATTTTATTACTATTAATGGCAAAGATACAAAACTTGGTATACCAAAATTTAGTAGAATTAATGACCGCTTTCCCGGGGTCTAAATTAGTATTAACATGTAATATGCAAAAAGTTTTTCCACAAGTTTGAATTTAGTGCTGGAAGAACACCCTTTAGTCTTACAAGGCGTTTTAAAAATGGCAGTCTATAGCTGAACTTCCTTATAAAAACGGCAGAATCTTATACATTATAGTAACGCACACTAAGCACTCGATTTCTTTCATGTCTCACATTTCCATTTCCAGGAAATCAAGCTCAGTTCCAGCCAGTAGGATCCCTCCCAGGAGTTATATCCTCCCCATCAGAAATCGCCTCCGGGAACCCTCTCCTGCACCCGATCCTAATTTCTCCCCAGGAGGGCGTCCCGGCTCTTCCCAACCCCACAAAATGTCCTGCATCACCACGACGCCCGGCCGAACCCTCCTTAAGCCTCATCCCCCATCCTAGCTTCACCCCCCCCCTCTCTCTCTATCTCTCTCCCTCTCTCTCTATCTCTCTCCCTCCCTCTCTCTCTCTCTCTCTCTCCCCCTTTCTCTCTCTATCCCCCTTTCTCTCTCTCTCCCCCTTTCTCTCACTCTCCCCCTTTCTCTCACTCTCCCCCTTTCTCTCACTCTCCCCCTTTCTCTCTCTCTCCCCTTTTCTCTCTCTCTCCCCCTTTCTCTCTCCCTCTCCTCCCCCGTTTTCCTCGTCATTTTATCGAGTGCCGCTCTCCTCCAATTTTCTTGCAGCCTCCATCCGTCTAACTACATATCAACTCCCACCTAATCTCCCCATCGCTGCCCCTAAACACACAACCATCCATCTTCCCTGTTAATAACTCTCCCCCCAATTCAACCGCCCCACTCCAATCCCCCTCCCATGCACGTCCCCTTCTTCACTTTCCTCCTATCGCCAGCCTCTCTTTCTCCTCTTGTCTTCAAGTCAGCTCTACCGCCTCCTCTTCTTCTCCTCTTCTCTTCCATTCTCCTCTCCTCTCTTCTCTTCTCTTCCATTCTCCTCTCCTCTCTTCTCTTCTCTTCCATTCTCCTCTCTTCTTCTCTTCCATTCTCCTCTCTTCTTCTCTTCCATTCTCCTCTCTTCTTCTCTTCCATTCTCCTCTCTTCTTCTCTTCCATTCTCCTCTCTTCTTCTCTTCCATTCTCCTCTCTTCTTCTCTTCCATTCTCCACTCTTCTTCTCTAACATTCTCCTCTCTTCTTCTCTTCCATTCTCCTCTCTTCTTCTTTTCCGTTCTCCTCTCCTCTTCTTTTCCATTCTCCTCTCCTCTTCTTTTCCATTCTCCTCTCCTCTTCTCTTCCATTCTCCTCTCCTCTTCTTTTCCTTTCTCTTCTCCTCTTCTTTTCCATTCTCCTCTCCTCTCCTCTCCTCTTCTCTTCCATTCTCCTCTCCTCTCCCCTCCTCTTCTCTTCCATTCTCCTCTCCTCTTCTCTTCCATTCCCCTCTCCTCTTCTCTTCCATTCCCCTCTCCTCTTCTCTTCCATTCCCCTCTCCTCTTCTCTTCCATTCCCCTCTCCTCTTCTCTTCCATTCCCCTCTCCTCTTCTCTTCCATTCCCCTCTCCTCTTCTCTTCCATTCCCCTCTCCTCTTCTCTTCCATTCCCCTCTCCTCTTCTCTTCCATTCCCCTCTCCTCTTCTCTTCCATTCCCCTCTCCTCTTCTCTTCCATTCCCCTCTCCTCTTCTCTTCCATTCCCCTCTCCTCTTCTCTTCCATTCCCCTCTCCTCTTCTCTTCCATTCCCCTCTCCTCTTCTCTACCATTCCCCTCTCCTCTTCTCTACCATTCCCCTCTCCTCTTCTCTACCATTCCCCTCTCCTCTTCTCTTCCACTCCCCTCTCCTCTTCTCTTCCATTCTCCTCTCCACTCCACACCCTCTTCTCGTCTCTTCTTCCCTCCGTCCCTCTCCTCTCCTCTCCCCACTCTGCACTCTTGTCTTCTCCCCTCCGCTCTTCCCCTCTCCCCTGCGCCCCGCCCATGTCCCCTCCCCATCCATCTCCCGCGACGCCGTAATCTCGCCATCAGATTAATTAAGGACGAGAAAACAATAATTCTCCACTGATTTCTTTGCCGTAATACAACCACCACCACGGGGGAGGCGGCGAGTCTCACGAGGAGGCTTGGAGGAGGGTTTTTCCGTTTTTCTCCTCTTCCCTTTTATCATCTTTTGCTTCTTAGCTCGCTTTATTTATCATTCCCCCCTTATCTTCATTATTTTCTTCTTTTTCTTACCTTACGTTTCCCCCTCTACTTCTCTTTTCCCTCCTCTCCTCTACTTTCATTTTCCCTCCTCTCCTCTACTTTCCTTTTCCCTCCTCTTCTCTACTTTCCTTTTCCCTCCTCTTCTCTACTTTCCTTTTCCCTCCTCTCCTCTACTTTCCTTTTCCCTCCTCTTCTCTACTTTCCTTTTCCCTCCTCTCCTCTACTTTCCTTTTCCCTCCTCTCCTCTACTTTCCTTTTCCCTCCTCTTCTCTATATCTTTCCAAATCTACTCCTGTTTCCACGAGATAAGACTTCATATCCTTTATAATCTTCGTTTTTTCTCTCTTTATTCTCCCCCTAATTCCCCGTTTGTTAAATTAGGAATATTGTTCATGTGATATATTTTGTGTAAAAATTAAGAATTGTATTTTGATTTGTAACATCCTGCATAAGCAATGCGTGGGGTGTTGATGTTTACATGTTCATTTGGATCCTGATGCTCTTATGTTTTGGAGATGCATTATGGGTAAATGTTTTGTTTTGGTTGAGAGGGAGATGAGAGGATGGCTCGGAGGCACCATGTGGTATTAGTCAGATTTATAACTAAAGGAAAATATTAAACTGTCTTCAGAAATGACCAGTTTCTATCTACCTGGTAATAAATATTAGCACCGTATTCTTCTTTTGTTTACACTGCTCTGCCTCATGCTGTACGTTTATCACAGAAAACAAATAACAACAATCTAACCTAATTCCTTGAACTTATTTTCCTATTTCCGTCTTCACCAAGGATGACGAATGAAGTGTACACAGACGGAAAAAGAAAGCGGGAGAATGAGGGGAGCAGATACATGAGGAGAAAGGGTGCTAATGAGAACTAATGAGACCAAAGGGGGAAGAACGAGGGAAGCAACTATAGGAAAGGAAGAATCAAGGATTGTGGTATCTAAAAAGGGGAAATATAAGAAATAGTACACAAAACAAAAAAAGATAAATGACAAGATAAAGCAAATATCTTGGCACTCGGAAACGCACATTTTAGCAGCTGACCCCCCACCAGACCCCACTTGTTCCCTAGACTCGCCTCTCACAGCCCCTTCCTCCGGCTGACTCTTCCACCCTCTCCTTTTCCCTCATATCCCATCTCCCTCTCCCTCATAACCCCCACCCCTCTCCCTCATGACCCCCACCCCTCTCCCTCATAATCCCCATCCCTCTCCCTCATGACCCCCATCCCTCTCCCTCATGACCCCCACCCCTCTCCCTCATGACCCCCACCCCTCTCCCTCATGACCCCCACCCCTCTCCCTCATGACCCCCACCCCTCTCCCTCATGACCCCCACCCCTCTCCCTCATGACCCCCACCCCCTCCCTCATGACCCCCAGCCCTCTCCCTCATGACCCCCACCCCTCTCCCTCATAACCCCCATCCCTCTCCCTCATAATCCCCATCCCTCTCCCTCTCTCTCTCATAACCACAATCCCTCTCCCTCATGACCCTCCATCCCTCTACCTCATGACCCCCACACCTCACCCTCTCCTTCTTAATCCCTTCCCTCTCTTCATAACCACAATCCCTCTCCCTCATAAACCCCATCCCTCTCCCTCATAACCCCCTCAAGACCCCCGTTAGCCCAAGATAAAGCCCCCAAAACTGACCAAGGCACAGCGCGGATACCTCCTGACATGTGCATCACTCTTGCCCTCCCCCTACCTCCCTACCCCCTTACTTCTTCCTCTTACTACTATTACCACTTTCATCTTCCACTTTTTTTATACTCTTTACCCCTTCCTACAGGCAGAAGATAAAGAAAGAAAAGGAAAAAAACGTACTATAGGAAGGATAAGAAGGAAAACATTTCCTAGTTCCTAAGTAATCCAGAACTTATGAGGAAAATGGCAGGATAAATGAGGAAAGCCGGTGCATTTGAGGGAGGAGGGGAGGAGGGTGAGGAGGAGGAGGAATACGAGGATATGGGATGAGGGCGACGACGACGACAAAGAAGTAACAGAAGACGAAAACGAGGAGGAAGAGGAGCAGGAGGCTAAGACTCCATCCCCTCACCCAGCTAATTGGCCTCTGACGACCCAGGGGAGAGCTGCCCCCTCCCCCTTCTCCACCGAATAGCTTTACCTGATTACTGTAATTTGACCACAAATTTGGAGCCTCCTTGAGGAGCTGGCGTAACAAGGGGAGGGGACGGGGAGGAGGCGGGGAAAAGGTGAAGGAGAGGGAGAGAGAACCAGAGCAAGACGGAGAAGGAGAGGGAAGCACAGAGAGGAGCGCAGGAAAGCGGAGGAGGAGGGGAATGAGTAGCAGCCTCAAGCAAGGCAAATAAAGTAAACCCGAGCGTTATAGCGAGACCGCACACACACACTATATCGCTGAAGCAGATGTGCGCCTCGCCGTCCCAAGTACAGGTGCACTTAACGAGAAACATTATGGGCACATAAAGCCTCTTTAAATCTCTTATAATTCAGTTATATTACCTCCTGTGTCATTCAACGTACAGCCCAGATATGCAGAAGCCTCCCTTCACCCCCCCTCCCCTGCCTTTACCGTGACAAACACACCTCAATCTAAATCCGCAAAGAATACACGCAAAAAATCACGATAACGCAAAACACACAACAACACACATAAACCCCCAGAACATAAACCTTATCTATAAAAAAAATGAAGAACACGAGATTTGCACGCCCTCCCTCTCAACCCGACCGGATAAGCGCTTCGACTTACGGCGTTTTGGACCCCCGACGTCCCAGTAATTCGCACTAATGCCAAGGTAGTTCCTCGCGCAGCCCAGACATGCTCGCTCTTCCTATGCAAATGTTGATCCGGCTACATCCAACGCCTGTCAAACAGCCTTGGTTTATGGCCAGACTAACCCAATCGTTGGACTTAGCATTCCTTTCGCAAAACATGATAGGAAAAAAAAGAAAAGGGAAGAAAAACGTTTTCCACCAATGTATGGGCAACGAATCCTAATCTCTCCTTCACGCCACGGATAACCGCACTCATATCTATGAATGTTTATACACTTAATTAACCCGCAGTAAAATGTTGGGACGGGGAAGGGGGGGAGGGGAGAGAGAGAGGGAGAGGAGAGAAGAGGAGGGAAAGAGGAAGAGCAGAGGAGATGGAGGGGAACGTTAGAGGGAGGGGGAAGGGGAGGGAGAGAGTGAGGAATATATATATATATATATATATATATATATATATATATATATATATATATATATATATAATTATCATTATTATTATATATACTCGTATATATAGATAGATATAGATAGAGAGAGGACAAGAGAGGAAGGGAGAGGAAGAGAGAGGGAGGGGGACAGAGAGAGGGGGAGAGGAGAGGAGAGAGAGGAGAGAAAAGTATATGAAAGAGAAATAGAAAGAGTCAACTGAAACCCAATTAATCCCGCAAAACAATCACACCCAAATAAAACACAAACCGTCCACAGAAAAAAGGTTAACGCGAGAGATAAAAAAAAAAAGGTAAAACGAGAGAGAAAAAAGGTTAAAACGAGAGAGAAAAAAGGTTAAAACGAGAGAGAAAAAAGGTTAAAACGAGAGAAAAAAAAAGAAAACGAAATCCCGCCTCCACCTCTCCCTGGACATCCCCCACTCGGCGCTAAATAAAACCTCTCGAAGCCCAACACAATAACAAGCAAAACTAAACCTCATTTGTCCCGAGAGATTAAAGGCACGCGGCGGCGGCGGCGGCGGCGATTCCCCTGCCGTGACTGCGCAAGATAATCCCCCTTGCATGAAACGGATAATTTTGCGAACGGATTTCAAATTTAAGCCGCACGGTCGCAGTTTTTACTGTCGGTTGCTTCATCGGAACTGATTTAAAGAGGTTGTAATTTACTTCCTCGGCCACGCGTGGGGGGCAAGAGGTGAGGGGAAGAGAGCGGCCGAATTAAGAGAGTGCGGGTTGGGGGAGAGGGGAAAAGTGGGGGTAAGAGAGGGCAAAGGAAATGAATGGAGTGGGCAAGAGGTGAGGGGAAGAGAGTGGGGGCAAGAGATAAGGGGAAAAGAGTGGGGGGTAAGAGAGAGGGCAAGGGAAACGAATGAGGGGGGGAAGAGGTGAGGGGAAGAGAGAGGCAGAGTTAAGAGAGTGGGGGCAAGAGATGAGGGGAAAAAAGTGGGGGGTAAGAGGTGAGGGGAAGAGAGAGGGCAAGGGAAACGAATGAGTGGGGGGGAAGAGTGGGCGCAAGAGGTGAGGGGGGGGAGAGGGTGAGGGAAGAGAGTGGAGGGCTGCGAAGGGTCAGTCTGGAGAACTTGAGATTACCCAGCTGCTAATTTTCCTTCTTATTTAATTTTCTTTCTTTTCTCCCTTTTTCCACTCCCCCCCCCCCTCTCTCTCTCCCTCTCTCTCTCACACACACGTGCGCCCTTTACGTCAGGCACATCTTAAACGAACGCTTCTAATTAACCAAGTTATCAAAGACTGACTATACGCTGACAACGGTCGCCGTGGCAACTCCCAGACCACGCAAATCCACTGTATCAGGTCAACATGAGAGAAAACCAGAAAACCGTAACAATAATCCGAAAATGATTAATCAGACAACGAGAGAAGAATCGGCTCGCCGAACTCTGCCCGCGTTATCACCGGCCATCGCTATCGTTTCTCTTTCCAAATTCGTCGGAATATCTCTATTCCTCTTCCTTACTTCCCACGCCCGCGACACGGATCGATCCCTCTTCTTCACGGCCGAGGTCTCCGGTCTCGTCCTCCTCGATGTCCAATTCTATGACTGGCCACGAGATTCTATGCAAATTATACAATTTTAAAAAAGAGAAGCAAATGTAACCCAAACAAGGTCATGCAACTTGATAGAAGCAAAACTGACCTTTTCAGCGTCACTGGCTTGAGAACACCACTTGCACACTCACCTGCAATAAAAAAAGAAAGAAATCCATTACTTTTCATTATCATATACTGATGCCTGGACAGTAAAGGCGTAAAAAAACACAAAATGTTATCTACATTAAAAATAAATTCACAAAAAGAATATTGCCTTATTCGACGAAATCAACCATAAACATTTCATATCACTGGAATCAACAACGGTAATAATATTCGAAATCTAATTATTCAAACAAACTTTGATGGTGATCATTACTCGCTGTGCCCTGCGTGTGTATAGAGCAGCAGTATTAACCTGTGGGCTATGGGCTGATTCCCAGGTGGGCCACGGACATTGCATCAACTCCCAATTCTATTTAGTACTGTTGCTGCACGGGGTCATATATTACATCTGTTTCAGTGTCTTCTGAAAGTATGTTAATGTTCAAGTCGTAAGCAAATGAGTTTTATTTACACTGATTACAGTTATTATACAAAACTGTGTTATTAACAAATTATTAAAGATCTAAGGCAGTTAGCCATGAGTATACGATGTGAAAAGCACTGGTAGAAAGCATACAACATATTTGTGCGTGAAGCTCGAGCGAGCGAGACTAAGAGGGGAGAGAGAGAGGGGAAGGGAGAGAGAGAGGGGAGGGGAGAGGATAAGAGGGGAGGAGAGAGAGAAATAAAGAAAGAAAGAAAGAAAGAAAGAAAGAGAGAGAGAGAGAGAGAGAGAGAGAGAGAGAGAGAGAGAGAGAGAGAGAGAGAGAGAGAGAGAGAGAGAGAGAGAGAGAGAGAGGGGGAGGGGGAGGGGGAGAGGGGGAGAGGGGGAGGGGTGGGAGAGAGGGAGGAGGGAGAGAGGGAGAGAGAGAGAGAGAGAGAGAGAGAGAGAGAGAGAGAGAGAGAGAGAGAGAGAGAGAGAGAGAGAGAGAGAGAGAGAGAGAGAGAGAGCGAGAGAGAATTAAGTTTAAAGATCCGTTCCACCCATAGGACACGTAAAGGTGGTTTTGCTAAACGTGGCCGCGGCAGGCGACCCGAGTTCCTCTAATTCAAGAACCTGCTTTATCTTCGTCTTCCTTCTCCTCGGCGTGAGGGCACTCGTTTTCGTTCCTGAGTGTAATTCCCTCATTTTCTCTGCTTCGTTATACTTATCATTATCATCTCCCGCGCCTGTTCTGCATTTATTCCAACTGCTCCTCCCCCCCTCTTCTTCGTGCTTCTGCTCTCTACTCTCCCTCTTCACCCCCTCCCCATCCCAGCCCAGCATCCCCTCCATACTTCTTTCTTTCACATCTTCCCCTCCTTCCCTTTTTCCTTTTACTTTGTTTGTCTCTAATCGAATTATTCCTTTCGCTTGCATTCCCATTTTATCAACCCCTACTGCTTCGCTCCTCCTTTATCCATGCTCCGTTCTTCCTTTCTTTCTCTTTGGTTCGCTCCTTATCTACTGATCGCGTATTCTTTTTTCTTCTTCTTTTATTCTGCAGTCCACTTCCCTTCTTCCCCTTTTTGGTCTTTCTTCTATTCCCTTTTACCCGCATCTCCCTTTCAAACTCTTCTTCTTTCCCCTTGCATGTCTTCCCTTTCTTTCGTCTTTTCGGCCGTTTTCCTTCTCCCTTCCTATGAATCCCGAACTACTTCCTCTACCCCTCTACCCTCCTCCTCTTCCTCTTCCTCTACCCCCCACTTCCCCCTCCCCCCTCTCCTCTCCTCTCCTCTCTCTCTCCTCTCCTCTCCTCTTTCTCTCCTCTCCTCTTCCCTCCTCTCCTCTTCTCTCCTCTCCTTCCTTCCTCTCCTCTCCTTCCTCTCTCCTCTCCTCTCCTCTCTCCTCTCCTCTCCTCTCCTCTCCTCTCCTCTCCTCTCCTCTCCTCTCCTCCTCCTCCTCCTCCTCCTCCTCCTCCTCCCCCTCCCCCTCCTCCAGATCCCACCCCGGTTTAGCTGCCTCCAGTTAACACTCCATTACTCACCTGGTCGATTTACAGCACGCGCGTCACAGCCAGAAGAAAGGAAGAGAGAAAAAGTGGACGGAGGGCAAAAACATGAAAAAATAAATGAATGAATGAAACAAGAAGGATGGTGGCAACAGGACCAAAAATCCGACATTATATTTTAAAGCTATCTACATTACTTGCCATGCGCATTAAACTGACACTGAAATATAGGGATATGCTGATATGATTCCTACACTGATTGAAGTGACGATGGTTTCTGACTGAGGCAATGACTATAATGTCAGTAACAATAATTACATCTACCAGTACCACAATAAAGCATAAGAATCGTGAAAATCGCCCTTACAAACCTATACAACTCGCACATACCCCCACCCTAACTTCCCTAAACACTCGCCATCCATCACTCCTAATAAAAGTTCACCGCGAACAAACAAAA
>NC_091582.1:8995527-9010527 GCF_042767895.1 Penaeus vannamei
TGGAAAGAGGAACGGAGGGGGTGGGTGGGAAGAGGAAGGGGTGAGAGGTGGTGGAAAGAGGAACGGAGGGGGGTGGGTGGGAAGAGGAAGGGGTGAGAGGTGGTGGAAAGAGGAACGGAGGGGGTGGAGAGGTAGTGGAAAGAGGAATGGAGGGGGAGGTGGAAAGAGGAATGGAGGGGGGAGGTGGAAAGAGGAACGGAGGGGAGGTGGTGGAAAGAGGAACGGAGGGGGAGGTGGAAAGAAGAAGGGGGAGAGGTGGTGGAAAGAAGGGGCAGGTGGTATGGAAAGACGAAAGAGAGAGGTGGAAAGAGGAAGGGGGGAGAGGTGGTGGAAAGAGGAAGGGGGAGAGGTGATGGAAAGAGGAACGGGGGAGGGGGAGGAATGGAGGGTGGTGGAAAGAGAAAGTGGGAAGAGTTGGTAGAAAGAGGAAGGAGCTAGAGGAAATGGAAAGAGGATGGGGGTAGAGATGGAGAGGGGAAGGGGAAGAGGAAGGGGGAGAGGAGGTGGAAAGAGGAAGAGGAGAGAGGAGATAGAAAGAGAAAAAGGAGGGTGTGAAGAGGACACGGAAAAGATTTGATAATAGGAAGAGGAAAAGGAGAGGTAAAAAGAGGAGATTGAAAGAGCCAGAGGAAAAGCATGACGGAAAAGAGGAATAGGGAAAGGACGAAGAGGGAAAAAGGGAGTTAGAAATAAAAAGAGCGAAATGAAGACGCCAGGACATGAAGATACAGGGAAAGAATAGAGAACTAGCAGAGGAGAATAGGAAATAAAAGTAAGAGGAAGAATAGACGGCAGGGCATGAAAAATATGGATGGAATGATATAATTAGACGGGGAAAACTGAACAAAGTTACATGAAAAAAAATGCAAACATACAGAATGAGAAATGAAAGAGAAAGGATGATGAAAGGAAAAACTCCCTGCGAACGATTGCTAATTATATGAAGACAATAGAAAGAACAGTAATTAAAATCAAAGTCAAAGCAGGCGGTAGGGGGGAGGGGGGAGGGGAGGGGGAGGGGAGAGAGGGAGAGAGAGAGAGAGAGAGAGGGGAGAGAGAGAGAGAGAGAGAGGGGAAGAGAGAGAGGGGGAGAGAGAGGGGAGAGAGAGAGAGAGAGAGAGAGAGAGAGAGAGAGAGAGAGAGAGAGAGAGAGAGAGAGAGAGAGAGAGAGAGAGAGAGAGAGAGAGAGAGAGACAGAGAGAGCAAAAGAGGAAGAAAGTAAATGAGGGAATATTCACAAGAAAATGTGATGAAGCAAAGGAGAAGGAAGAACATATGTAGGAGGGAAAATTATACCATAGAAAGAAAATAGGAAAAAAAAAATATCACCTGAGATTATCTTATCAAAATATTGATTTAACAAAGAAAATGAGATAATCCTCCTACCAGGTCACATCCATCCTTCTTTCCCTCCACCATTCCGCTTATTTACCCTTCTCCCTCTCTCTCGCCTTTCCATTTTCGTTGCAAGAAGGAAACAATGAAAGGAAGGAAGAAATTAGGGAGGGAGAGAAAGAGAACATGGGGGAGATGGGAAGAGAGGGGAAAAAGAAAGAGGGGGAGAGGGAGGAGGGTGGGGGGAGGGAGGGAGGGATAGAGATTAAAAAGAGAGGAGAAACGGAAAGAGATAAGAGAAAAAAAGAGAGGGGAGGGAGTCAATGCACCACTTCATGTCATTATCCCGCTATTTAATCCCAGAAGGCAAAAGGTGAAACACCACCTTTCATCTTTGCCGTCTCTCTTTCCCTCCCTCTCCCTCTCCTCCTCCCCTTCCTTTCTCTCCCTCTCCTTCCCCCTCTCTCACTCTCTCCCTCTCCCTCCCCCTCTCTCACTCCCTCTCTCTCCCTCCCTCTCCCTGCCCCCCCTCTCTCTCTCTCTCTCTCTCTCTCTCTCTCTCTCTCTCTCTCTCTCTCTCTCTCTCTCTCTCTCTCTCTCTCTCTCTCTCTCTCTCTCTCTCTTCCTGTCCCTCTCTCCCGGGACTAAAAACACAATCTAGAGAAAAGCCAGCCTCGTCTCGCCCCGCCTTCCCTTGCTTCAAAGACCCGCTGGCTCATTCAACGTCTGCTTACAGGTGTCATTAGGCGTCTCTCAAAAACAGAATTTCCACAAACGGCACTCGAGTCGCCCGTAAAACAGAGCTAACACCCGCGCATCGCGAACCGGCCCCCGGCAGACACGCACATGCATCCGCGTGGCACGTTCCCTCACGCTCTCGGAATGGATGCACACGAAAGGTAGCTCATGCTTACCCTTCCTCCCTTATCCTCCCCTGTTCGTCTCATCGCTTTGCTCACTTTTATCTCATTTGCCCTACCTCATGCACTTTCTTTCTCCTCCTTCCTCCTTTCCCCCCTCTATCCCTCCTGCTTCTTCCCCTTTTCATCCCTTTCCCCTCCATCCCTCCTCCTTCGCCCTCTTCCTATTCCCCCCATCCCTCCTCATCTTCTCCCTTTTCTCCTGTTCCCCTCCTTCGTACCTAAACAAATGCACAAGGCCGTTCGCCCAAGGAGCGCGCGCGCCATGACGTACAGGGCGCAGTATCCCGTTTCGTCTCCGCCCTGCCCGTCCTACCCACCCCACCGCCTCTCCTCATGAGCCACATGCAATAAACCAAACGGGCTGGCGTGGTCCAAGTAAATAGAACTATAATCCTTTATTAATATTCCCCGGGACTCGCCGAATTGATGAGAAGTTCAGCTCCAATAAATGTCGAGATAAAAACAAAAACTAGAACCCCAAGATAAAGGGCAGAAGAGGGCGCCTCCCTGAACCCCGGAGCCACGACGGTGTATGACCAAACAACAACAAACAAAAAAGGGAGATGCCAACTAGCCAAGAGGATGCACATACCAGACGGCCAAAGCACGCGCCAGCACAGCACGACGCGCCGCGAAGGGACTTGCAAAAAGCCTCGACACGCGACGACAAAGGCCAACAACTTGCTCCCTCGCCCGCCAGCCAGCCCGCCCCCACACCCCACGCCAGACGTACAGAGAGACAGAGACTCTGTGTGTGTGTGTGTGTGTGTGTGTGTGTGTGTGTGTGTGTGTGTGTGTGTGTGTGTGTGTGTGTGTGTGTGTGTGTGTGTGTGTGTCTGCGTATGTGTGTGTGTGTGCGTGTGCGTGTGCGTGTGCGTGTGTGTGTGTGTTTGTGTGTGTGTGTGTGTGTGTGCGCGTGTGTGTGCGTGCGTGTGTGTGTCTGCGTATGTGTGTGTGTGTGCGTGTGCGTGTGCGTGTGCGTGTGCGTGTGTGTGCGCGTGTGCGTGTGCGCGTGTGTGTGCGTGTGCGTGTGCGTGTGCGTGTGCGTGTGCGTGTGCGTGTGTGTGTGAGAGAGAGAGAGAGAGAGAGAGAGAGAGAGAGAGAGAGAGAGAGAGAGAGAGAGAGAGAGAGAGAGAGAGAGAGAGAGAGAGAGAGAGCACGTCTCTATCTCCCTATCTCCCCTTTCTCTGTCTGTCTGTCTGTCTGTCTCGTTCTCTCCCTTACCTTTCCATCTCTTTCTGCCACTGCATCTTGCCTCCCTTCCTCTCTGCATTCCCCTCCTTTCTTCCCTCGTTCCCCCTCTAACAGGCCAACCAGGCAGTAAACAGCCTTTTATGGAGTATACAGGTAGAGGCACTTTATCAATCTTCGACGATTTCCCTTATCCCTTCTTCCCCCTTTCTCTTCCTTTCAACCTCCTTGCACAATCGCCCACGACTCTCTCTTTCTATCCAACTTCTCCTTTCACCTTCCTTTCCACCCCATTATTTTTCCTTAAACACTTTTTCTGATAGCTTTTAACTCCCACGCTGCACATTTTCTTCTCCCGTGTTTCCCATTCCTTCCTTCCCTTGTCCTTGTTCCCTTTCGCAGTTTATTATCATCATCAACCGCCTATATATCCTATCTATCCAGTCTTCTGAAGTATGAATCTCAAAAAAGACAAAGGCCTGCATTACACCCCCTCCTCCTGCCTTGCTCTCCCTCCCTTCTGTTATTCACCCGTTTTACTGCTTAGTCTCTCCTTCTCCCCCTCCCTCCTTCCTCCTGTTATTTATCTATTTTAAGGCTTAGTCCCTCTCCTTTTCTCTCCCTCTCCCTTTCTTTTTAAAATGATCTCCCACTCCCTCTCTTTTTAAAATGATCTATCTCCCACTCCCTCTCTTTTTAAAATGATCTATCTCCCACTCCCTCTCTTTTTAAAATGATCTATCTCCCACTCCCTCTCTTTTTAAAATGATCTATCTCCCACTCCCTCTCTTTTTAAAATGATCTATCTCCCCCTCCTCTCTTTTTAAAATGATCTATCTCCCACTCCTCTCTTTTTAAAATGATCTATCTCCCACTCCCTCTCTTTTTAAAATGATCTATCTCCCACTCCTCTCTTTTAAAATGATCTATCTCCCACTCCCTCTCTTTTTAAAATGATCTATCTCCCACTCCCTCTCTTTTTAAAATGATCTATCTCCCACTCCCTCTCTTTTTAAAATGATCTATCTCCCACTCCTCTCTTTTAAAATGATCTATCTCCCACTCCCTCTCTTTTTAAAATGATCTATCTCCCACTCCCTCTCTTTTTAAAATGATCTATCTCCCACTCCCTCTCTTTTTAAAATGATCTATCTCCCACTCCCTCTCTTTTTAAAATGATCTATCTCCCACTCCCTCTCTTTTTAAAATGATCTATCTCCCACTCCCTCTCTTTTTAAAATGATCTATCTCCCACTCCCTCTCTTTTTAAAATGATCTATCTCCCACTCCCTCTCTTTTTAAAATGATCTATCTCCCACTCCCTCTCTTTTTAAAATGATCTATCTCCCACTCCCTCTCTTTTTAACATGATCTCCCACTCCCCATCTTTTTAACATGATCTCCCACTCCCCATCTTTTTAACATGATCTCCCACTCCCCATCTTTTTAACATGATCTCCCACTCCCCATCTTTTAACTTCCTGATCTCCCGCTGCCTCTCTTTTTCACATGTTCTCCCACTCCCGATCTCTTCAACATCATCTCCCACTCCCCATCTTTTTAACATGATCTCCCACTCCCCATCTTTTTAACATGATCTCCCACCCCTCATCTTTTTAACATGATCTCCCACTCCCCATCTTTTTAACATGATCTCCCACTCCCCATCTTTTTAACATGATCTCCCACTCCCCATCTTTTTAACATGATCTCCCACTCCCCATCTTTTTAACATGATCTCCCACTCCCCATCTTTTTAACATGATCTCCCACTCCCCATCTTTTTAACATGATCTCCCACTCCCCATCTTTTTAACATGATCTCCCACTCCCCATCTTTTTAACATGATCTCCCACTCCCCATCTTTTTAACATGATCTCCCACCCCTCATGTTTTTAACATGATCTCCCACTCCCCATCTTTTTAACATGATCTCCCACTCCCCATCTTTTTAACATGATCTCGCACTCGCCATCTTTTTAACATGATCTACCACTCCGCATCTTTTTAACATGATCTCCCACTCCCCATCTTTTTAACATGATCTCCCAGTCCCCATCTTTTTAACATGATCTCCCACTCCCCATCTTTTTAACATGATCTCCCACTCCCCATCTTTTTAACATGATCTCCCACTCCCCATCTTTTTAACATGATCTCCCACCCCTCATCTTTTTAACATGATCTCCCACTCCCCATCTTTTTAACATGATCTCCCACTCCCCATCTTTTTAACATGATCTCCCACTCCCCATCTTTTTAACCTGATCTCCCACTCCCCATCTTTTTAACCTGATCTCCCACTCCCCATCTTTTTAACATGATCTCCCACTCCCCATCTTTTTAACATGATCTCCCACTCCCCATCTTTTTAAAATGATCTCGAAATCTTCCTTCACTCTTTTTCTTCTCCATACTTTTCTTCTCCCCCTCCATTCTTTCCCCCCTTCGCCTACTTTTTGTTCCCCTTATTCTCCATTTAACTTTCCATCATTACTTTCTCTTCCTCCCCCCCCCCCTTCTCCGGGTGTGAGAGTGAGGGGCGGGGAGTGGTAGGTGGCGGAAGGTCGTAGAGCAATATGTTAACATTTACGAGAACTCCCGAGAGACTACCTAGCGCCCTCCCCCTCCCCCTCCCTCTCTGCCTCTCCCTCCTCCCAACGTACACTTTGATGGTAGGATGGTTAAAAAAGACAAAAAGACAAAAAGACAAGGAAAAGAGGGAGAAAGAGGGAGAGAAAGATGTGCTGACCGAAGGGAGGAGTGGAGCAAGGTGGAGGGAAAGAAGGGAGAGTGGAGAAGACAATGAATGAAAGAAGGAAAGAGGAGGAAGGAGGGAGGGATAAAGAGAAGGAGAAGGAGAGGGAGGGGAGGGAGGGAGGGAAGGGGAGATAGAGATAGAGATAGAGATAGAGATAGAGCGAGAGCGAGAGAGAGAGAGAGAGAGAGAGAGAGAGAGAGAGAGAGAGAGAGAGAGCGAGAGAGAGAGAGAGAGAGAGAGAGAGAGAGAGAGAGAGGGGGGGGAGGGGGGAGAGGGAGGGAGAGAGAGAGGAAGAGAAAGAGAGAGAGAGAGAGAGAGAGAGAGAGAGAGAGCGTGTGTGTTAGGTGGTAGATGAAAACATGAGCTCTCCCAGGGTACGAAATAAGACGAGAGGAGATGAGATGCAATGAGGTGGGGAAGGTGAGTGGGCGTAAGGGAAAAAGAGGAAGAGAAAATTAGAGAAAATTTATGGGGAGTAAAACAACATAAGATAAAGAAAGCGGGCGGTCGGCTGTGGCGGCGTGACATCAGGTGGCAGTGGTGAGAACCGGCGAAGAGGGTGATTAAGATCCGAGAAAGATTGCAAAGGAATACGGCCTCTCAGTCTTTGTCTCCGTGCCTCCTCTCTCGCTCTCTCTTCTCCATCAAATCCCCTTTCCTCCATTCTTGCCTCGTCTCCATAATCCTCACCTTTCTCTCCCTACCCCCCCACCTTTCCCTCCTCTCCACCTTCCCTCCCTTCCTCCAACGTCTTCCCACTTCCATCATATCTAAATCATACCCCTCCCATACCCCCTACCGGCCCCTCTTCACACGGCCGGTTTCCAGTGTACAGATACGGTATAAATATGTAAATCGTGTGTGGTGAAGCCTCTCACCAGCGCCGCATTTACACATTTACACCTCCGCGAAAGCCGGGGCGTCCCACCAATGCGATAAATAAAGGGATAATGTGGCACACTGTAAATCCCGAGGAAGATGTAGGAAGGAAGGTGAGAGGAGAGAGGAGACTAAAAAAAGGGGGAGGAATGAGGGGAAGGGGAGGGCTAAAATGAGGGAAGTGAAGGATAAAGAATGAAGGAGAGGGAAAGAAGAGGATGAGGAGGAAGGAAAAATGGGGGAGGGAGGGAGGGAGGGAGGGAGGGAGGGAGAGAGAGAGAGAGAGAGAGAGAGAGAGAGAGAGAGAGAGAGAGAGAGAGAGAGAGAGAGAGAGAGAGAGAGAGAGAGAGAGAGAGAAAGAGAGAGAGAGGGAGAGGGAGAGAGAGAGGGAGAGAGAGAGAGAGAGAGAGAGAGAGAGAGAGAGAGAGAGAGAGAGAGAGAGAGAAGGAAAAGGACTATGAAGTAAAGAGAGAGCGAGAAAGAAGGAAAATGAGTACGAGGTAAAGACGGAAAAGGCTAAGGAAAAACGACACGAAAATGAACCCGAAAACGACCAAGACTACATGCAAGAAAATGCGAAGAAACGCCTGGTTAGACAGCTTCTCGGTTATTCCTGGCGTGGCAGTGACAGCCTTGTTTAGTGGGGTGACAAATTCCATTTCCAACGGTATCCAAAACAATGACTCTGTTGCATTTAAATATATCCAATTCCCTCAGCTCCCCCACCCCCCTCGCCATCCACTTGTTCCCCGATATAGAAGAAAAAAATTGGAATCATGCGAATGCAATTTTTAAAGCCAGCTGAACGCTAAACCATTTGCATAAATAAACATCTATATTTACATCATAACTACAAGCTAACTGGCGTATCAATAACCATTTGTTTGTTTTTATTTCAAGATCATTAATATCGGGGAACTCGTACCATTTTCCAAACGGTACATTCATCACGAGGAAAACAGCTGCGCTTCCACACCGACGCCGGGCCCGGAACAGCACTCAGCCGCACGGGATCCCGGCCGCGCGGGCGAGCGTATCGCGAGGTGTGGCGGACGGAGGGAAAGGGTGAATGGGTGGAGGGGTGGTGGATGGGTGGAAGGGGGTGGGTGAATGGATGGAGGGGGTGGGGGGTGGTGGGGGGGTGGGAAGGGATACACGAGAGGGGTGGATGAAGAGGGAAGGGGTGGATGGAGAGGGAGGGATGAGTGGACGGAGAGGGAGGAGAGGACGGAGGGAATGGGTGGACGGAAAGGGAGGGAAAGACTGAGAAGAAGGGATGGACTGAGGGAAGGTGTGGACGGAGGGAAGTGGTGGATGTGTGGAAGGGGTAGGGGGGAAGGAGAGGGGCGGATGGAAGAACGAGACGGATGGAGCGAAGGGTCGGACTCAGATGAATGGAGGGGAAATAACTGACGGAGGAAGTGGAGTGGATAAAGGGGAAGGGGTGAGGAAGGAGAACTATCGTGTTGCTTAGTAACTGGCGGGGGGAGGGGGGGGGAGAAATAAAAGCGTAAAAAAAGAGCGAAATGCCAAGCTAACCTCCCTCTCATCCCTTCTTTGGTATTGATGTTCATGTTGTTTCTATCTCTCCTCTCATCTCGCGCCCCCTCTTCTTCTTCTTCTTCTTCTTCTTCTTCTTCCTCTCCTTCTCCCACTCCCCCCCTCTCCCTTCCGCACCGAAATCAACCTCCGTGCAAGAACCCGAGCCGCGTGGGGCGCCGAGACCTCCGCCTCCTGGGGGTGTTGCCTTACCGGAGTCTCGCCTTGGACCACGCGCGCGGACACCCCAGGGGACCCCGAGGTAGCCACGCATACCTCAGAAGCAAAAAACAAACAGAGGAAGAGGAGATGGGATTTTGGTGGTGGTAGTGGTGGTGATGGAGCTGGAGGAGGGCGTATAGGGTGATGGTGGTGGGGGTGATGGTGGTGGGGGTGATGGTGGTGGTGGTGGTGATGGAGCTGGAGGAGGGCGTATAGGGTGATGGTGGTGGGGGTGATGGTGGTGGGGGTGATGGTGGTGGTGGTGGTGATGGAGCTGGAGGAGGGCGTATAGGGTGATGGTGGTGGGGGTGATGGTGGTGGTGATGGAGCTGGAGGAGGGCGTATAGGGTGATGGTGGTGGGGGTGATGGTGGTGGGGGTGATGGTGGTGGTGGTGGTGATGGAGCTGGAGGAGGGCGTATAGGGTGATGGTGGTGGGGGTGATGGTGGTGGGGGTGATGGTGGTGGTGGTGGTGATGGAGCTGGAGGAGGGCGTATAGGGTGATGGTGGTGGGGGTGATGGTGGTGGTGATGGAGCTGGAGGAGGGCGTATAGGGTGATGGTGGTGGGGGGTGATGGTGGTGGGGGTGATGGTGGTGGTGGTGGTGATGGAGCTGGAGGAGGGCGTATAGGGTGATGGTGGTGGGGGTGATGGTGGTGGGGGTGATGGTGGTGGTGGTGGTGATGGAGCTGGAGGAGGGCGTATAGGGTGATGGTGGTGGGGGTGATGGTGGTGGTGATGGAGCTGGAGGAGGGCGTATAGGGTGATGGTGGTGGGGGTGATGGTGGTGGGGGTGATGGTGGTGGTGGTGGTGATGGAGCTGGAGGAGGGCATATAGGGTGATGGTGGTGGGGGTGATGGTGGTGGGGGTGATGGTGGTGGATCGTGGTGGTGGTAAAGAAGGGGTAAGGCTAAGTCAAGGAGAGGGCGATGATGATGATGATGATGATGATGATGATGATGATGATGATGATGATAGTGATGATGATGATGATGATGATGGTGATGGTGATGATGACGACGACGACGACGACGAAGAATTAGCGAAAATGTGTATTCGACAAAACAAAGTTTTCAGGGAGGGACGAGCGTTGCAACGCAGGTGAAAAGAGCTTTTCATCAAAGAGGAGACGACAGTTCAAAGGAAACAGAAGAAAAGATGAAGGGGGGGAGGGGGAGTGATCCCACTTCACTTATCCATTTATTCTCGCAAAAGGAAAGAAAAGAAAATCGGCAATGCAACTGAAATATCATGGGAAAAGGGGAGAGGGGATGTCTCGGCAAGAATCAAATATAAACACATATAAAAACATAGGAAAAACATATGAATGTTGAAAAAAAATTGTTTAGAGAGAAGAACTGTAGGGACACATGTCTCACACAGAGATATTGACACCATGTATAGGCATACCACCACTTGCCTCCCCACGGCGTATTTGGTACTCTACTAGTACATTCGCTGTCTCTTCCGGAGTCTGTGGCTGTGTCTGCGACTGTCTCTATCGCCTCCCTCTCTCTCCTCTCTCTTCTTTTTAAAATCTCCAAACCATCAAAGACACACTCTCACTCTCAATCTCTCACACTCTCTATTTTTAAAAATCTCCAACCCATCAAGGACCGGAATCAATGTGCTAATGATTAACAAGGCACCATCAGACTCACTCACTCACTCACTCACTCACTCTCTCTCTCACACTCTCTCACTCACTCTCTCTCTCTCTCACTCTCTCACTCACTCACTCACTCACTCACTAACTCTCCTTTTTAAAATCTCCAACCCATCAACGACCGGAATCAACGTGCTAATGATTAACAAGGCACCATCAGACCCACCAAAAAGAAAGAAAGAAAGAAAGAAAAAAACAAGAAAATAAAAAATAATCGATCTCGAGATGACCCCATTTCCTATAAACATAATAATCATTATCGTCATTATTCCCGTCATTTTCGTCATGCAAAGATACGGTTGAGATTGCATGCATTCCCAAAAATCACAACGGAGGAAAAAATAATAACTAAATTGATAAAAGAAACCAGAAGAAATACCCTCCAATAAACCAGAAATTCAGTCGTTCAGAGTTAATTCTACACGACACGACGAGTCACGCACGCAACCCTCCATGATCACACACGAAACTCGCACATTAAACACACGAAAAGGCGATTCTTTTCACAAATAACAATGGTAAAAATAACAAATAGATAAACCCGCTCAAACATAAACATAGCAAGAACAGAAAAAAAACACACACGCGGGAACTAATGCCCTGTATGCCTGAGAAAATGAAAACCTCTTTACGTCCCACCACCTTTAAAAGGTCAGCTCCCCTCCTCCTTCCCACCCCCTCCCCCTCCTTCCCCAACCAGGCGGCTTGAGATGTTTACAATTTTGATCTGAATGCTTGACCTTTTAGGCTTCGGGGATTGCCTGCCTTCACGTGTTAAAAGGCTTGTTTCCAAAGGCACGCTATCCCGGCCTCCAAGTCACAACCAATCAATTAACTAATCAATTAATAATAATAATAAAAAAATAAAAGAATAATAATGATAAAATAAAATTCTAAAAACTATAACAAAATGATAACAAAATCGATTTGCATATTCACATACATTTGAATATAAAAATAAACTGGCTACATATAAGACTCACTAACCTTTACAAATACACTATCAACAAGATGCAAGGAATCTATATTTATAAACACAGCATATGTCTATGTACAGATCGATCGAGGGCTAGATGGATTAAAAACAGATCTAGGAATATACAAACCTGTACCTGTAAAAAATATACGAGCTATAAACGCTACCAACCAACTTCCCATTGTTTTATCTTTCTATCTCCACATACATTCTAAACATCTTTATTCCCATACGTCCTTTTTACTTTCCCTTCCCCTTCTCTCTCTCTTTCTCACTTTTATCCCTCTTCTATACCCCACTCAATATCACATGCAACTCGGAATAATATTTGAAAAAAAAAACTTTGACCCTTCCCTGAATTTATGCCACGAAGATTTCCAATAATCCCGGACTCTACTTTCCCCCTCTCTGACATCTCTTTCTATGCCTCTCCTTCGTGATATTCCTCCCAAACCATCTCCGGTTCGCCTTCACTGTATTCACTATACATCTGTGCCATCTTATCTGATGTCTTCCTTTTAACATACCATAAGTTTTTTTTTTCTAGGTCTTCAGCAAATAATTAAGGAGTGAGGGTCCAATTAACACTAATAGCTTTTCTATTCTGATTTGTTTACTTGAAGCTGCGTCTCTCCTGCCACTGATAAGTCCTAAATAAATACGGGGGCAATAAATCACGCCTAGCTCCGCCCTAATCACTCTCATTCCCCATGTAAATCTCGAGGCTTTGACGTAGGCCTACAACGCCACTGAAACTCGCCGGCCTCCAACAACTGACTTAGCATTTCCGCCAAAATCCTCCAGCTTCTCAAACTTCCTCCCTTGGACGCCGCTCAAAACGTACGAGCGACGGCATGAGGTGCGTTAATCCTCCCACTCGCCCCCCCCCACCACCACCACCACACTACTTCTACCCCTTCCACCGCCATCGTGACCCTCTCTCCACCGTAAAAAAAAGAGGAAAGACGGAGTTTTACTTTATGCATTCTTCTCTCACATGAAATACGGTTCCGCTGCGCCTCGCTCCCACCCTCCGCCCGCCCATCTCTCGCCTCGAACGACCCCATACATCAAATACTCCCTTCTGCCATCAAAGCTCACCGTGCAATAACACTCTCAGTTGGACTTCCAATTTCTACCACATGGGTCGAATCATTACCTCCTCTCCCCACCCCATAAAAAGACAAGCTTCTCCCCTGCCCCCTGTGCCCATCTTCCCTTTCATCTAGTTGCCATGAACGCACGGTGCGTACCTTTCGCCCTCTCTCCTCACACACTCCCCCTCTCCCTCTTTCCCTACAGCTCTTTCTCCTTTTCGATCTCGCTCTTTCTCCTTTTCGATCTCCCTTTCTCCCACTCCCCCTAAATCTCCCCCACTTACTCGCCCACCCCCTACCTCTCTCCCTCCCCATTCTTCTCTCCATCACGCCCATGCACACTTAATCTCTGCCTCTGACTTACGCGCACTCTCACTCACGAACTCACCCACTCGGTTCCTCTCTCCCCTCTCTCTCTGTCCCTCTCTCACTCTTCCTCCGTCTTCTTCCCTCTGTGCAACTACACTGTCATCATATCAAACATTTGCTTGAATACTTTAAACAATATCCGCGTGTGTCTTTCTGCGCCCGCAGCGAGAACGGTCATCGAAGTGAAAGGTTAAGACTTGATTGTTCTTTCGCTTTCGTGAGCTGCAGATATTAATAACGCCTCCAGGGATGTAAACCAGACTGCTCTCTTCTTTCTTATTATTTTCTTCTTAATCCACCGTTCTTGACTCTCTTTCCTTGTCTGATTTGTGATAAAATTATAAGACGATAGATGTAAGCACAAGTTTAGCGGCTACTTGTGACGAAGGTGGTGTCGAGAGACCGCAGTCGACCTGAGAATTGCTCACGGATGGAAATCTTTTGCACTTTGGCCTTTCCGCTCCACCCGTCTACGACAAACGCCTGCTAACCCTTTAACCTTACTTCATAATCCCTAACTGCACGTTTGCCCTTACAAACGCAACTGCTATCCTCCTTTAAGTTACACTTTCCGTTACTAGGATCACCCTTTGCGCTCCCGTCACCCTTCGCCATTCACCTTGAGAAGTACTTTACCCTCGACAATTACCTACCACTCCTCGGCACACTTCTATGGCTCTCTTTATCGCCATCATTTCGCTTTTGCGCTCTTCCTAATCTTCCAATGGCCCTTTCTTGCTTTAATCTCCATCCTTCGACGTCTTTTATTTGTCCTTTCATCACCTCCCCTTTCTTTCAAACCACACTCCGTAAAAGTGCCAACACATCCGCCCTTCCCCCTTTACCCCTTGAACAAACATATTCTCCAAATCCTTGAATCCCTAAATCCCTAAATCCCTAAATCCTTCCCCCTCGAAACCCAAACCACCACCACCACCTCCACCCTAAAATAGAAAAAAAAAAATCTACCCGACCCACCACCGCCAACACCTCCAACCTGTAACCTCGTCCTCTTGCCCACTCCTCCACCCTCTCCCCATCCCCTTTCCTTCCCTCCCCTCCCCACCTCGCCACACTTAACTCCCCTCAGAGACTCTTAAACGGCCCGGCCACTTACCCGCCCTCAACTACAAGGCTCCCCTCGTTACCGGGTCCCAGCCTGTAATAACTACCGGACAGCGCTGTTACACGCGGAAGCAGCCAACAAATGACGCGTGATGAAAGGTTGCGAGGGATAAATGCCACGCCACAGAGGGGAGGGCCCGGCGAGGGGAGAGCAAGAGAGGGGGAAGTAAGGGGGATGAGAGGGGGGAAGTAAGGGGGATGGTAAGGGAGACGAGAGGGGGTAGGAAGGGGGTGAAGAGAGGGAGGGGGGGAGGGAGGAAGGGAAGACGAGAGAGGGAGAGGTTAAGGCAAGGGGAAAGGGAGGAAGGAAGAGTGGGAGAAAGGGAAGAGGGAAGGGGAGGAGGGAAGGAGTGGGGAAGGGGAGGGAGGGAGGAGGGAAGGAGAGGGGAAGGGGAGGGAGGGAGGAGGGAAGGAGAGGGAGGAAGGAGGGAAGGAGAGGGGAAGGGGGGGAGGGAGGAGGGAAGGAGAGGGGAAGGGGGGGAGGGAGGAGGGAAGGAGAGGGGAAGGGGAGGTTGGGAGGAGGGAAAGAGAAGGGATGGGAGGAAGGAGGAAAGGAGAGGGGAAGGGGAGGTTGGGGAGGAGGAAAGGAGAGGGGGAAGGGGAGGTTGGGAGGAGGGAAGGAGAGGGGAAGGGGAGGGAGGGAGGAGGGAAGGAGAGGGGAAGGGGAGGGAAGGAGGAGGGAAGGGAGGAGGGAGGAGGGAAGGAGAGGGGAAGGGGAGGGAGGGAGGAGGGAAGGAGAGAGGGAAGGGGAGGGAGGGAGGAGGGAATGAGAGGGGAAGGGAAGGGAGGGAGGAGGGAATAAGAGGGGAAGGGGAGGGAGGGAGGAGGGAAGGAGAGGGGAGAATGGGGAGGGAGTAGGGATGGAGAGGGAGGGAGGAAGGAAGGAGTGGGGAAGGGAGGAGGGAGGAGGAGGGA
>NC_091582.1:9033027-9035527 GCF_042767895.1 Penaeus vannamei
GAGAGAGAAGAAATTAGAAAAAGAGAGGAGGATGGGAGAGAGGGAGAAAGGGGAATGGGAGTGGGGGGGACAATGAGGGAGAGGGTGGGAGAGGGAGAGGGAGAGGGAGAGGATGGGAGAGGGAGAGGGAGGTAGAGAGGGAGGGAGGGAATGAGAGAGAGAGAGAGAGAGGGATGGAGCGGGGATGGGGGGAGGGACGAAATTAGAAAAAGAGAGGAGGAGGGAGAGGGGGAGAAAGGGGAATGAGAGAGGGTGGGAGAGGGAGAGAGAGACGGGGGGGGGGGGGGGGAGAGAGAGAGAGATATACAGAGAGAGAAAGAGAGCTAGAGAAAGAGAGAGAGAGAGATGGAGCGGGGATGGAGGGGGGACCATGAATCAAAAGACTGTCAAAGCATGCCGTAACATGAAATCAACGAATCACAAACAAAAACAAACGGCCCCAAACCCCATGCCTCGCCACCCCATTTCCTCCGCGTGCATGAAACGGGCCCAAAACGCACACCTTGCGATGGGCCCTTTTCCGAACGGGATTTCTCCTGGGTAAGCAAACTGTCACGTGAAATGGAGGTGATGGCGGGGGGAGAGAGAGAGAGAGAGAGAGAGAGAGAGAGAGAGAGAGAGAGAGAGAGAGAGAGAGAGAGAGAGAGAGAGAGAGAGAGAGAGAGAGAGAGAGAGAGAGAGAGAGAGAGAGAGGGAGAGAGGGAGAGAGGGAGAGAGGGAGAGAGGGAGAGAGGGCGAGAGGGAGAGAGGGAGAGAGGGCGAGAGGGAGAGAGGGAGAGAGGGAGAAAGAGAGAGGGAGAAAGAGAGAGGGAGAAAGAGAGAGAGAGAGAGAGACAGAGAGTGGGAGAGAGAAAGAGAGAGAGAGAGAGAGAGAGAGAGAGAGAGATGGAGAAAACGATGACAGAGAATGGTAGCAAATGAGAGACATGAAAGGAATTGATGCCACGAGGGGAGGGAGGGAGGGGGGCCAGGGAGATGACGGTCGAGTCAAAGATGGAGGGGATAATGATGGAGCTGAGGACGCCATTTTCTATTCGGACGACTTACGGCTTAGCTCTCTGGATGAGGAGGGGAGGAGGGGAGGAGGAAGGCATGTGAAAGAGAGTGGATGGAAGAGGAGGATGAGAAAAGGAACTGCGACGCACCGTGATGGAGAGGAAGGGGCACCAAATGGATAAGATGAGGAGGATAAGGAGAAGGAAGAGGGGGAGGAGGAGGAAGGTAGAGAAAATGTATAGTGGGAAGGCAGTGAGGACAATAAGAAGGGCAGGTTGAGAAAGAAGGGTGAGGAAGGGAAAATCGAGGGAGGGAAGAGAAAAGGAATAGAGGAGAGGCCAAGGGAGAGGGAAGGAAGTGAGGATGGGAGAGAAGAAAGGCCGGAAAGAGGGAAGGAAGGTAGGGGCGATATCAGCATACTCAAAAACCAACCCAATCAGCTGGTCATGCTGTTCGACCTCCCACCCACAGCGCCCTGAGTACCAATGTGAATAAAACAACATTCTCTCACCAATGCTGGGCACGCTATGCTGGCTCAGCCGTATAATCCACAAGTGTGAGCGTAAGGCCCTGTCAAGACATATGGACTACACTGGCTTTTACTCACAACACACCCGCGCGTCTGTCATGGCCTACAATAGTGTGAACGGACATGCAGAAAATACGTCCATTACCAGACAAAGATGGTGGGAGGAGAGAGGAGTAGAAAAGAGAGACACACACAGAAAGAGACAGGAAGAGGAAAGGAGAAGGGGAGGGAGGAAAGGAGAAAATGAGAGAGGGGAGGGAGGGAGGGAGGGAGGGAGGGAGGGAGGGAAGGGAGGGAGAGAGAGAGAGAGAGAGAGAGAGAGAGGAGGGAGGGAGGGAGGGAGGGAGGGAGGGAGGGAGGGAGGGAGGGAGGGAGGGAGGGAGAGAGAGAGAGAGAGAGAGAGAGAGAGAGAGAGAGAGAGAGAGAGAGAGAGAGAGAGAGAGAGAGAGAGAGAGAGAGAGAGAGAGAGAGAGAGAGAGAGAGAGAGAGAGAGAGAGAGAGAGAGAGAGAGAGAGAGAGAGAGAGAGAGAGAGAGAGAGAGAGGGAGAGAGAGGGAGGGAGGGAGAGAGGGAGAGAGGGAGAGAGGGAGAGAGAGAGAGGGAGGGAGGGAGGGAGGGAGAGGGAGAGGGAGAGGGAGAGGGAGAGGGAGAGGGAGAGGGAGAGAGAGAGAGAGAGAGAGAGAGAGAGAGAGAGAGAGAGAGAGAGAGAGAGAGAGAGAGAGAGCATCCACTGGCTCCGACAGCCTCATTCTTTCCCGAGCTTCAATACCCTGCCTCTCTCCCACCCTCCCTCCCTCCTCATGATCTCTCATATTTCATAATTGCGTGACCCCTGCTCTCCCTCACCCTCCCTCCTTCCTTCTTCCTTTCAAGCGAGACAAAGTAACCTGCACTTTTTATATTAACTATTTCATATTTCCCAACCTCCCGTTTCTCCTTTGTCTTTCCCCTTTTTAGTTCGCAAATGTATCCCCCC